>NW_027062798.1:107415-183488 GCF_032884065.1 Artemia franciscana | reverse complement strand
CTACAAAGCTTTACTTTTTTAAAGCTTTACCGCCCTAAATGCATACAGGTATGCGCGAGCATTTTATTATTTTCAATGAGGGACAAGCACATATGACGTATTTACTTCAAGTGACAAACGACAATATTTTCAAACACGTGTTTAAGAATATTTTTGTAGAAACCTAAACAGTTATTTTTTTTTCATTTTCTCGGTGGCAAAATTATTATTAAACTTTTTCTTCCTACCTTGGGATCAAAACATCATAAATAAAAAAATTTCAAGAACACTACATTAGTCTGAACAGTCAAAGGTCTGAAAAATGTGCCACTCCTCATGCCACCTCCTCGGGTAGCACGTTAAGTGCCATCCCAGGGATAAGAGACCAAAATTATGTAAATACTCTGTATAAAGGAGAGGCGTCATAGATATATTTTCAAACTGTTCTGGTAACGAAATGTAAGTAAATAGCAGTCCGTATCAATACTACCCAAAACAAAAAAAAAGGAATTTGAATAGTATTATATGTATCACAAGAATTTCTCTAGCAGGTCAGAGAGACCTATATATGAGGTCAACAGTCCCTACCAACCAAAAATATAAAATTTGAATCTTTTAACGACAGTACAGGAGCGTGACTTTTTTTTTTGTTCACTTAATGTTAATTAAGAAAATTAATGTTAAGAAGACTAAGTCAATAAGGTTAGGAATATGTGAAGATGAAAAGGTGACGTTGGGTAACAAAAAAATTGATCAGGTGGGCAGCTTCACTTACCTTGGTAGTATTATTAGTTAAGACGGTGGTAGCAGTGAAGATGTTAAAAGTAGGATAACCAAGGCTCAGGGTCTTTTTTTCACAGTTAAAAAAAAAGTTTTGAAGAACAGGAAGATAAGTATGCAAACCAAGATTAAAATATTGGAAGGTACAGTGATATCAGTGGTCAAATATGGCTCTGAAGCATAGGTGCTCCGAAAAGCGGATGAAGATATACTAGATGTATTCCAGAGAAATTGCCTACGGATCGTTCTCGGTACCCTACTGACTGACCGTATTTCAAACAGTAGGCTTTACGAAAAATGTTCTTCAATCCCGCTTTCAAGGACTATAATGAAAAGAAAGGTTGAGATGGCTAGGGTACGTTCTGCGGATGCAGGATGACAGATTGCAGAAGATTCTCCTTTTCGGCCAACCGTCTAGAGCTAATCGGAAAGCAGGTTGTCCTCTTCTGAGGTGGGAGGATGTCATAAAGAAATATTTATAGCAAATGGGAACTTCCTGGGAGGGTGTAATGAGGAAGGCTTTGAATAGATTGGGATGGAGGAGGAGCTTGCGTAGGTGTGTTGGCCTCAGGTAGCTTGGTGCTGTGGTAAGTTGTAAGGAGAAAAGTTTGAGGGAAAAGTAAATTTTCCCTCAAAAGGTATAATCACTAATGTTTTTTTCCAGGGGTGATCGTATCAAACTGGTGGGCGAAGATTGTCGGGAGAGGGCTTGCTATAAGAGATATCCAAGCTTTTTCGCTCTTTTTAGTTAAATAAAGTGATAACACTAAATCTGAGCACCAATTTCTTCCATTTTGAATTGAAGAACAACGAATCTCGTCTAAACAAGTAAAAATTACATCAAGAGAAAATTCTGAAACTCAATTCTAAGCCAATTGGGTTAGAACTATGGGTCACTTCTAGAGCCCCCCCCCCCCCAATCTCAGGGGATAAACTGGCACACTGTGAGACATTCGCCCCTAAGCGTACATACTCTATAAAAATTATGTCTTTATTATAGCGACCGTATATCCAATAAAAGTAACAGTTAGAGGAGTTGAGGGCAGAATGAGGCTGATACTGAAAACAAACATAAAATTTAAGAAAAAGAAAATTTTCTGTGAGGCCAATTGTACCGCTTAGAAGCGTGAAATCCAAAAAAGGTTTTTGACAGTTTAATAGAGCATAGATACGTAATAGCCGAATTGTTAGTGCGCTAGACATGAAATACTTTTTGCGTGAGTACGGGTGTTCCGAGTCCTTGTGTCGCTGGTTATTTTGTTCGGAGCGAGAGTCAGCGGTGTGACTGTAAGCTCAGTCAGAGTCTTACCAGAACTAAAAGGGCAGCTGGAGAAATCTTGGGAGGGGGACAAGAAAGGAATTGGCTGATTTGCCACAACCATGCATTGCACTCCGGCCGAAGGCAGAGAATCAGGAAATCAATATTTGTGCTACGCAGACCATTGTTCAGGATGCGATTTTTTTTTTAGGGTATATCAGGCTTTGCTGAGATAAGAGTAAGGCAAGGATTTCCAACCAGCATGATTGGAGGGCTCTTAGAAGGGTATTTGGGCATATGCTCCCTCTCTTCGATTTTTTATCATTGAAAAGGGTATGATAATAATATGTGAAGGCATTTTTATTTACTTATGCTCTTCTGGTTCAATCTTTCACTTGTTTGAGTGACATTAGTGAGTTCTTCTTGGCTTTCTGTCACCGTTCTTCTTATGAATATACTTCCAATATGCCCTCTTAACTTCTTCCTTTCTTGCTTCTTGAATTACTGGGAAGAATTTTCATTCAGTTGATACAGATGAATGGGCTGAATGGGCTATTTTGGGTTTTACATCAGCATTTACCACAAACATATGCTTTTAATATTTTAACTAAACTCTAATGTTATGATTTTGAATTACCTATGTCCTTCCTGTTCAACTACTCATTCAGTCGACTGAGCTTTTCTGGGCTCTCTGTCTGCATCCCGCATGCGCATTTGCTTTTAACATACCAGCCTAAAAACTCGCTTTTGCTTTTCGAATTGCATTCTTCTTGTTCAAATTTTCATTCAGTTATAAGAGCTATTCTAGGCTCTCTGTCAGCATTAAAGTTGTGCACATACCTTTAAAACACGCGCTTAACTTCTACCTTTTATGCTTTCTGAATTACAGGGTCAAATGTCAATTTAGTTGCATACCACGAATGAGCTCTTCTTGGTTCTACATCCGCATTTAGTATACCTATATGTTTTTAATAAACAATCTGAATTCTCGGCCTTATATTTTAAATTCTTTATGGTCTTTTGGTCCAGCTGCTTATTCAGCTGATTGGGTTATTCTGGGTTCTCTGTCTACATTCTACTTAAACATATGCTTTCAATATCAAAAGAATTTCCCAAATCTATACTTATTAATCTATTTCTGGTTCAAACTGACTATCAGCTGATGTAGTATGAGCTGATGAAGCTCTGTTGCTCCATCCCTAATTGGCATATCTACGTGTTTTAATACACCAGCTTAATTTCGCCCGTTTGTCCTTTTTGAATTATTTACGCTCTTCAGGTTCAAATGCTCATTCAGCTGCACTTCTCATTCAGAAATCCATTCAGTTAAACGGGCTCTTCCTCAACATTTATTTTAAGCGTATTTTCATAATACACCAGCTTAACTTCTCCCATTTATCCTTTTTGAATTGCTTACTCTCTTTTAGTTCAACTGCTCAAACAGTTGGATGAGCTGAATGAGCTCTTCTGATTCATACAGAAAGGAAATAGGGGTATATCCTACCTCTTTTTTTAAATCAGTTCAGGGGACTAAGTATTCCTCCCCAAGTTAGGAAACACTTTCTCAAAATGGGTTTTAATAACGTCGTAGCTGTGTAATTCTTATAGTTCCTTAGAAAGCTGTGTTCAAGGAGTTATAGTTTCTCCTAACAACTACAAAGTAAATGCCCTCTTCGAAGTCGACCACCGAAAAACACTGAGGGACTCCAAAGGTACTAGTCTTCTAGTGATCTTAGTAAAAAGAAAATACAAAGTTAACAATTTTATAAATAAGGCTTGGAACTTCTGTAATACAATATTTTGATATTCTGAATTTGATGGCTTAATTTTTATCCTGATCATAACCCATTTGTAAGTTTCAATAGTCATCTAAAAACCTCGATCAAAGACTAGCAGTAAATCAGATATTTAATTGTATCTGACGTGGCAAATTTAGAAAAAAAGAAATTTTTAGGGTTATTTCTCTCTTTTTTACAATTAGCCAAACTTTCCTTAGGTTCATAAACCATTTCATATTTTTGAGATATAAATTATTATGTGAATCCTGTTTTTCAGAGTTTTGGGTATTATTAGAACGAGTCACTTTTTACTGTAAGTTCCTTACCACGGATTCTTGACCAAAACTTCCAAAAAATGAAAGATATTTACTTTGATTTTAGGCTTGACAATTTCTATGTTTAAAGATAATAAAAATGTCAATTATAAACAAAATACCCACCATATTTTGTTCAAAAGGTGCCCATTTCTTGAAAATAGTAAGAGACAAGCCAGCGTGTAGCATGCCAGGAGTTGCAAAAACTACCATTGAACTAGGATTGTCAATATATGACTTGTCAAAAGGCTTGATGTGTTTGAATTCAAACATATTTCGTGGAACGAAAGTTTTCTTTATCTTTTGATTTGTCCAAGAAATAAACATTTTATAATAGCTGTTCGCCTGAAACCAGAAGAGAAAATTACTTCAAAATTTATGCAAGATACAAAAAAACGAAATAAATACAACAAACTCATTACACCAACATGCTCACTAAATCTAGCACCCTATGCACTGAAAGATGGCCATTACAAGTCATTTGAGGATGGTGGTTAATTTCTTCTTTTTATATACCGCGTAATACTTACTTGTACTTATTTCACTTAATGACTCAACGATGGATAACCCCTCTTAGTCCCCGCGTCTATCGTATTTCATAAATCCACCCACCGACTCCATGTCAGAATTAATGATGGATAGCAAGGCTTTTTCCTTCCACTTTCGGCTCTCTTCCTATAGAACGGCAACGGGAGATATTTCAGGCACAGCTTCGATATCACATCGTCAGGACGTCAAAACGCGACCAAACCACAGGAGGTGACTATAATAATTTATTCCAGAAAAAGCCCGTGGGCCATAGGAAAATTACATAATAAACAAACAACAAATTAACTACATTAAATTAAAACTATTTAAAGAAAACGCTCCCGATGCACCGCTGCAATCCTGACAAACCTTGCTATCCTTTAAATACTCAGGAAATTTGTATCTTTCATTCTATCTACCATCCATATCTCATTCAATTTTTCTTTACCATACACCTCACGCCTCCAATCATTCAATTCGACACATTCACACACAAAATGTATTAAACTTTCATCCTGAGATCCGCACATAGGACAACCAATAGATTCTACCTTCTCCCCTTTTCTCCCTTGATACTTTCTTTTCTCCCCAATCAAAAATCCATTTCCCCTCCAATCCAAATAAGCCTTCAAATCCTCTCTACTTAACCCAACCTTCCAAAATACCTCCTCCCCCCAACTCCCCTTTATCTGTCTATACAATTTTAACGACCCTGAATGATCCAGACTTGCCCACCATATCTGTATTTCTTGGTTCTTCAACCTCTCTTGTACCTCCCTTATTACTATTTCCTCCATACCCATAATCCCCTTTCCTTCATTCCACCATTCCCCTAATCCACACTTATCTAAGATATCCTTAATCTCCGCCGGCCACCCTGTTTTACTCTTCTGTCTCAACGCCTTTAAGTATGCTGCCTTTGCTACCGTAAATCTCTGCATACCCAGTATCCTAACCCAATATCTCACCTAAAAACTTTACCCCAAGATAAACAAATTCATTATTCACTGGTATAGTTTCACCTTTAAAGAAAAAATTCACATCTTCACTTTCCATGGCTTTACGACCAAATACCATCACCACTGACTTCGATGTGTTCAGGATTAACTTCTTCTCTTCCAAATAAACCTCCGTAATCTCTTATAATTGTTGCAGTTTCTCCTTTGTTTCAGCCAGTAATACGATGTCGTCAGCAAATAGTAGTAAGCACAGTTTAAGCAAATCTATCGATAACATTGGTGCATTATTCTTAACGAAAAATTCATTGGCATCATTTAAATAAAGGCTAAACAATTTTGGTGACAGCACACATCCCTGCTTTAGTCCCAATAAAGATTGCACCGGAGTTGAGCACTATCCCGCCACTTTCACTACTAACTTCACGTACTTATACATTTCGCACAGCAACAATACGAAATAGTGAGGCAGTCCTAAAGATAACAGGTTTAACATTAACAGGTTCCTATCGACATTATCATATGCTCCTTTCAGGTCTAAAAAAGCTGCATATAACCTCCCCCCTTTTCCTTTCCTATACTTCTCTACCATAATTCTCAAAGTAAAAATATGATCTACTGCACTATGATTTTTTCTAAGCCCTACCTGAAAAGGGGATAGCAGTTCCTTTACCTCCAACCACTTCCCTAATCTTGAGTCTATAACCTTGCAAAAAATCTTACTCATCACATTTCCTAAACTAATTATTCTATAATTACTATGATCCTGTCTGTTACCTTTTTTGAAAATTGGTATTCCTACTGACACATTCCACTGATCAGGCCATTTCCTTTTTTCAGTCACAAAACTGAAAACTGCTGCTAAAACTGGTACTAGAACTGTTTTCCCCATTTTCCAAATCTTTGCTGGTATTCCATCCACCCCCGGCGCCGAAGATCCCTTCATTCCTTTTAGGCTTGCACAAACTTCCTCTACCTTAATCGGTCCTAATAGACTATAATCCTCTTGTCTTAAGGGGAAACCATTCTGCTCTCGTAGCTCCTCTGCTAAACTCCCTATACCGTCTCCATATTGCTCCCTTTTGCTAGTGTCCTGCTCCAGGTATGTTTTCCACGACTCAGCTGGAGGTATGAGTTTGTCGTTGGCCTTGAATTCCCGCCTTACTTCACTCCAAAACTCCAAAACCTAACCTGTTTTGGGTCTTTTGACAAGTATTCCTCGCTGATCTTTATAGCCCTAATCTCTTCTACTTGTTTTTTTCTCATTTTTATTAACCTCTTGTAGATTTTTCTCTCTGTTCGGTACTTCGATAAGTGTTTATTCATTTCCTGGTCATTTAGTGCTCCTTTCACTTTCCTGAGAAGTTGAATAAGGTTTACTTTCAGCCTCCGACAATCCTCATCAAAGAATTCGTTTGTATTTCTCACCATCTCCTTGTTATTTGATATTCCACTGCATTTCTGATATACTTCCTCTGATATTTCTTGCACGGCTTCTTCTAACTTCCCTTCTCCCAGTATATATATGCATTCCTCCGCCCTTTTCTGCATCTGTTCACTTTCCAACAATTTTTTCAAACGGTTTTCCTCCATAGAATCTACCCTAATCTGCTGCTTCATTACCTTCCTACCCTTATCTTCCATCTTCCCCTCATTCCTCCAACTATATCTCTCACCCTCTATCTCATACATCCATTTCTTCGCCTGTCCTGCCTTCATGACTACCTCTATTGGCTGGTGGTCTGATCCTACCACATACATAACATAAAAATCCAAACAATTTTCCCATAACCTCCTATCAACCATAATATAATCAATCACGCTAGGCTTCCCCGAACCAAAGCACGTAAAATCTCCCCTTTCATGATCTTTACCCACCCTTCCATTCAAAATTATCAACCGACCCTCACTACAAAAATTTATCAACTTATGGCCCCACCTATTTTTCCTCCTAGTTTCATCTTTGCTTGTCCTACCTTTCGGGCATCCATTTCTTCCATACCATTCAACCATACTCTCCATTCCTGATAAACAAGGGTTGCCAAGATCCACCTGTATGTCTTCAACCTCCGTACTCATACCCGTGTAGGCGTTGAAATCACCTAGTAATACAAAAAAATGGTCACTAAACAGCTCAACATAATTAACATACTCCTCAATTAATATGTCCCATGTATTATTCATTCATATAAGAACTATTTTCAGGGGGTATATATACACAGCCTATAACATACCTCTTATCCCACATGGACATTTGTAACCACACTATATTTTCTGACGCACTTAATAGCCTATGGATGCTATCAAATATATCATCCCGGATCAATATCGCTATCCCCCCATAATGTCGACCATTACTCGATTTATTTCTCACTCTTTCAAAAACATTGTACCCTTCAACACTTAATGGGTTTTTCCCATCACTCCATGTCTCTACTAGTCCAACTATATCTTTCTTGTCATTATCAATACACGCTTCCTTCAACAGATTACTTAGTTTTGTCGCTGAAAACCCTTGTATATTCCAATGCACAATGCGTACTACCCTTTCACTAGAATTTTCACTATGGCCCCCCGTTTCCTATTCATCACCAGCAGTTACTATAGTCCCTTGACTTGGCTGTTCTCTTGACATGCTTTCACCATCACTTGCCCTCACCTCAAGACCACTGCCCTCAATTGGTGCTTCCTGGTTGAGCACTCCCACTAATCGTGACTTTCTGATAGGCTGATTTTGATCATCACTTGGACTTATTATCCTAGCATGGTCGCGTTTGGCCCGTGGTTCAGGCCTCCCGGGCATCTTCAAAGCAACCGTATTTTTCGGTGTAATAAATGTCGTTGTGGTTCGAATATCCGTGTTTGGATCGTCCAATTCATTTTCATTGGCTGAAAAATATCCTTGCAAGCTACCTGTAGATTCTGACCTGCTACGCGTTGAAGTCTCATGGTCAAGGGACTGACGGCTCTGACCTTGAAGCTTTCCCAAAGCTATCGGGACCATATCTCTAACACTCGGACCTCTTACTTCAATTATTTTCTCATCCTCAAAATCATACGTCAAGATCTTGTCCTGTAAAATTAGCCTCACCCCCCTTAATTTAGCAGGCATATTTTTTGACCTAGCCTCCGCTAGCAGTGGTTTTAGCTTATCTCGAGCCATACGCTCTCTCTCCGTGTAATCAGGGGATATATTCAACTTATGACGGCTAAATAGCCCAGAGGATCTCAACACCAAATCTCTTAGAGGCTTGCTAATAAATTTAATGACAACCGGGGGCACGCCATTATTTTTAGAACGAAGGCGGAAAATATCCTTTATGTCTCGCCTCTCTAGATCCAAATTCGGGACAATTTCATTTAAGCATGACAAAATATCTGACGCTAGACTGGGTCCTCGATGTTTTGGGTCAAAATTGTATATAATCAAATTCATGTTCTTCAATTCTTTTTCAAGAAAATCTATCTTGGACTGGGTTTACCGCAAATCTTTATTAACAGTCGAGCAGCTTAATGCCAGTCCCGCTATCTCCGATTTAATTGCTCTGTTGGTTTCCTCTACCTTGCAAGAAAATTCCGAAAAAATCGTCATTAGGCCTTCAATTCCCTCAGCCAAAACCTCTATTTTATTTACTGAGGCTCTTAGACTTTGCATCTCCTTTTTCAGTTGTTTTATACCTTCATCGCTCATCTTAGTGTATTAAATATTATGCCAAAATCTTACCTTCGATATGCCTTTCTTATTTACCCTCGTATCGGCCTTCGAGCTTTTCTCAAAAATTTTGTCTATAGTGGCCGACAAAAACCAGATAAATCCAACTATATCCAAAGGCAATCGTTGCGCAATGAACTAACTATCCAAAAAGTTGAAAACTGGCCAAACAATAAAACTAGTTTAGATCTATATAGGTCAAAGACTGGATCAATACTGTATATTTGAAGACGTTTGATACAGGAGGCCAATTTTGACTTTTACTTCGGATGTTATACTTGCTGAATTTCACAGATCAGCTGACCTTTGGGGTATGCCAGAGACTTACGATAAAGGCATCCAGATCCCAGACTTTTGGTGTTTTTAAGTGGTAGGTCTTGCAGCCGTATAGTAGTATCAACACCACTATTGAGTCAAATATCCGCAGTTATGTTTTCAGTGTATCTTGGTGCTACCGAGCTTTCGAGCTTCCTTGAAAAAAAATCTGTGGGGTCCAAGTTGTCAAAGGTTTTTGGAATAAGAATAAAAATAGCTGCAGCGGAGGATTCCTCAGTCTGTAAATACTCTAAGATAGTACCTAACATAAACACAAGATAATGTGTGGTGCTGCGTTCTGTTTTGAAACCAAACTGATTTGGATCAATATTTAACTTTTATATATTGGTAAGGAAAACAGCAAAGAAAACTTCCAAACGACTTAAAAGATTTTTTTTGTTTTAGAAATGGGCAAAAAGTCACCCAAGATCATTCGAGGAGTTTATTTTAGTGTGGGCGAAAATCAATAACATATTTATGTGTTTGAGGAAAGCACCAAAATTAGCTCAGATGTACTTTCGAGCACGCTCTTTAATATGGCTCGATTAAACACAAGGAAAATGTTTCCTCAGAAAGCCGCTAGGCGACTGGAAATCCATAATGGCGGACGAAAATACGATTTTGTCAAAATGAGAAGACATGGCCGTTCAAATAGGCTAGTGTGGGGAAGTTGAAGGCACATGTTCCGAATATGAGCTTAAAAATAACCTAAGTTGTACTATAGCGCCGTTAGGTGCCTCAAATTCAAAATAGCAGTTGAAAATATGAGTTTGTCAAAACAAAAGGATATGACCGCTCAAATACGCCAGTGTGGGGTAATCGTAGCAGAAGTGTTGCTAGGTGCTTCAGATTCAAGATGGCGGTCTGAAAAATACTAGTTTTTTAAAACAAGAAGCAATGACTTCATATGGACGGATTAGGAGGAATCGATGGTTCAGATTCTGAAAACGCACGTGTATGCACCTACGTTAATTGTCCCGTTGATCCACTTGGGGTCTAAAATTAATTGACCCGTTGATCTGAATGCGGGTCTAAAATCGAAGATGTCAGAGGAAAATGTCAGTTTTCCAAATCGCGCAAAGTTCATGATCCCAAAATAACAGACTAGAGTGGAGTAATTAAAGCAGCAGTTTTAAATATCGTTCTGTCATTCCGACATACGGCTGATTGCAGTATAATTTGTACAGTAAAAATTGCCTAGGTATGTGACAAGATGTGTCCAATTTATGGCCCTTGTTTATGTTTGCTAAACCAAAATCAGTTAAATACTTGTTAACTCTTCATCTCTTTATTTATTGTAAATGAATCAGTAGAAGCTAAGCGGATGGATTAAAGCATTTGAGAATTATAATTTTATCAGGAACACAAAGAGATCAATCGAGTCTTCTGTTAAAAAGAACAATCAAATATTCAACGATTACCGGACTTTGATTTGCACCAGCACAGAGGGCTACAGTAAAGATCAAATTTCCTGATGCACCCCCTTCTTTCACACCCTGTTTTTGCAACGACAACGCACTCTCGCGACAGACTTTTGATGCTGGCGGAAGAGAACCTAACCAATTGGGAAGTCACTATCCATCGGTGCCTCTGACCCAGCCAAAGTCGGAAAACTAGGAAGGGTGGGTATTGATTTCAGGCTGGGACTCCACACATGACCTGACTGTAGTGCAGCTCAAAAGATATGTTATAAAAGCGAAGCGCTAGCTGGAGGAAGTATCTGCATGTTCTTGGTCTTTTGTCGTGGAAATGTTTCTTTCCTAAATTCAATCAGGTCGTCGTAGTCTTGTTTTACGTCGTATGTCTTCATGACAAAGTGTTCAAGGTCATGTACTTGCAGTTCTGTTACTTGGGAAGGCTGGTTTGTCACTTGAAGGAAAGTCTCCGTCAGTCCTGGCATATTTTGCCATGTCGCAAAGAACTGCCTCTTTGAGTGGTGGATAAAAGAAAAAACAGTATTATATCCTGTAGACGCAAGGAAGGGCGAAAGTACCTGTGATTTCGTCGGCCAGAGCGATCGAACTATTTCGTGAATGGGAACGTACTTTAGGTTGGTACCGACACAAAGCATAGTAAATAGTTCGGAGACTCCAATGTGATCAAAGCAGGAGGTCGCAATCACAATCACGTCTGTGTCCAGTATGAGAATCGACACATGTCCTTGTAAGACTTCGTCACAAGCGTGAAGCAAAAGGCGGGTGTCAGCCTCTTCGTGCGAACATAACTGGATGAGCTGGTTAGCTATGTACATGTTTCCAGTAGTGCCATATGCTCGTTTTAACTTTGGAGACCTTTTCATGACAGCATGGGACAGCAGGTTAAACATGTCTCGCAAAACTCACTAGAAGTAACACACGGTAACAGTAGATGGCGCTGTCTATTAAACTAATACCCAGGAACTACTTACCGATAGAAGCAACAACAATATGTTTCGTTAATCCCAGAGTAATATCTTGCATACATCATTTTCAATCACTTATTCCCTTTTCTAATTGGCTTACAAGAAATAGAAAAACACTTACCCTCCAAGAAGCACGGCAAAAGCTACGTTATTTATAGTAGCATGAAACTACCCCGCTAGATGACAGGTTGAATGAAAGCAGTCAACATGAAGGCAAACTGAAGCCGTTTGCAATGTGTCATGTTCGAACTAACGAGCGTTTTTTTTATTATCTTGTAAATATCAGGTTTTTCATGTAAACTAAATGTTTTTTTTTTTTTGTTAGTTTAGCATCGAAACGCTTCTTTTCTTATCGTTATTCATAATAATAGACGGAATTCCACATATTATTACTTTAGTCCACTTTTACTTTCATATACTAGTGCCATCGATTACCCAATACTAGCCTATTTGAGCGGTCATGCCTTCTCATTTTAACAAACTCGTGTTTTACGTCCACCATTTTGAATTTTAGGCACCTAGCGACACTACGGTACAACTTAGGCCATTCTTAAGCTCATATTCAATACCTTAACCATCAATTATCCATACTAGCCAATTTGAACGGCCATGTCTTCTCATTTTCACAAACTCGTATTTTCGTCCGCCATCTTGGATTTCAAGCCACGTAGCGGCGTTCTGAGGAAAACTTTCGCTTGCATAATCGAGCCCTATCCTAGAAAATGCTCGAAAGTACATTTCAGCCAATTCTGGTGCTTTCATCCAACATGGAAGTTTCTGGTGTTTTTTTTTATGCTTTTCGCCCGCGCTATTTTAGAAATCAGAGAAATACAAGAAGGTTTAAAAATACGCGGAACTTAGTAAATATGGGACTTCTTTGGTCAATTTCACTGGGATCACAAGGATATAGCTAGATTTCCTATATTAAAAGCTTGGAAGGATAAGAATATAATTCTGTGAGCTAAAATTAAATATTGAAAGCCATATTGTCAGGGGCGTAGCTACATTATTTTATTGGGGGGGGGAGGGCAAAAGGAGATGCTACCGAAGTAGGTGCTATTCAAGCGGATAGTGAAGAAAAGTAACTAATTAACAAACACGCTACTTGGTTAACTTAAAAACATTATGCAATACATTATATAACAGTAAACACACAACAATCATAAATATAAGTACTGCTGCTCGGCTTTTACTTAAATTGTCAACAATGAGCTACTGCAGATGACAGTATTATACCATAAACAGGGTTTCGGGTGGGTGAAGGTGAATGTCGTATAAACTCGGTTTTTTCAGCCAGATTCACCACTAATGCTGCAGTACATATCCCCCACCCACTTCTCCCAACCCCCACACCTAGCACAGGATGCTCAACCTCATAATTGAACCAAGCTCTAATCTAACAGGCTCGTGTACCCCGAAAACCAAGTTGTCTCCGAATTGGCTGTCATAAGCAAATTTTTGAACGAAATTGGAACTTACTGGGAGGGAATAAAGAGTGAAACTTTGAATTGTTTTTGGTGGAGAAGGAGCGTCCGTGGCTGTGTTGGCTTCAGGCAGCTTAGCCCTGCAGTGAATTGTTGGTAGTTGCAGTATCACTAAGATTTACAAGTTTCTCCTGAACGTGGTCAATGTCTACTACTGAAATAGTGTCCGCTGTGTCGTTATGAGGAAGCAAGGAACGTGGAGGATTGCTTCGACATATGAATGACCATTTTTTGCAGAGTCAGAGTAAATAGAGTAAAGTTTTGCAGAGTAGGTAGAATGAATAAATTCAGTAGCCGAGTAAGCATTTAGAAGCAGAGATTTACCAACTTCTTCACCCAAAAATGTTTAAAATATACTGTGGAATTTAGGCTCCAAGTCAATACGTCTGCCGATTTCTGGTCGTAATTTTTAAAGGCTTTAAGTTTGTTGTGCAGCGCGTGAACTAGGATAAAGGACTAAGCAATTATTATTACTTATAGCCAGAGGGGGAGGGCTTTCGGGAATACATAAGGTTGCTGCAATCCATGAGCATAAACTACTACTACTACAAACAACTCACCGTAGGACTAAGCCAGCTCCGGCCAACACAGCTACACATGCTACTTCCTCTACCATGTCATTTTGCTTAATTGAAAGCAGGTTTGCTTGTTTTGCCTTTAAACTCTGCGGTCTGGTTCTCAGCCAGTATCGGTACGTTAAAAGCATCAAAATTGGAGTCAAGATGTTGCAATGATACTTGAAACCCTTGGATATTATTTATGGGTCAACACTACAGAAATTACGTCCAACCTCTTGCAAAATTTCTACGTCTTACAAATTTTTACTTAAATGCTTCATTTGGGATTAAATGAAAAACGAGTTTCTCCGACTTAAAGTAAGGAGGAACATTAAAACTCAAGACGAAAAGAAATTATGCCGTATATGAGTGGCGCTGCTCCTTTCTCAACCTCACCCTATACGTATAGTCTTGAATTTCTTCAAAAATACCTCCTTCATTCCTTCTTTAAAAGTCCTTCCTAGTAATTGTGACAAAAACTCAAACTTTACCGTAAAGAGCGAGGGTTAAGGAAGGCGCAGCCCCCTCATAGGTTGAGGATGGGGCCACCCCATCATGTACGAAATTATTTTGTATTTTTTAGTTTTAATGTGGCTCCTTTTTTCAAATGAAACGTTTTTTTTTATTTCATTTCTGACCCTTTTTCAAATCATGCCAGGATATCCCCTTTATCCCCCCGTGAAAGTTTCCCCTTTAAAATTTCATCAGAAAATTCCTCCCCGTAAATTCCCCCGTGGAAGATCCCTACCATAAAATTGCCCCCCATAAAATATTCGTATATTTCCCAATAATAAATACTACAGGTTTAAGAAAAAGAATTAATTACGCGTAAAAAGGTTTCATGTCTATAATTAAGAATTAGTAAAAAAATAAAAAAAGAAGGTTAGTTAAGAATTAATTTTGCGAAAAATGCCTGTATTGGCTTACGGGTAACCATCCCTCAACCACTTTGCAACACTACTATAGCGGTAACAAATGAATTTTTATTGGGTATTGTGTCTTTTACTTCTTTTTTTGGCAAATTCGACTAAAACCTATTTCAGAGCAAAACTGATGTAAAAGGCACATCTTAATGTTGAAATAGCTTCTTCATTTACAATTGCCTATAGCTTATATCTATCATGAGTGTTGTTGCAGGCTATAGAAATCCAAGAAATTATTCCAAAAAATCAAGGCAGCTCAACGTAAAACTATGTCATGTATCGGTCGCAGCCCCTGTTGAAAGCAAGAACAAAAGACCAGGAGCACCGGGTGTAATTTTGATGAGCGAAAAACGGAATATTTTTGTTTTTTAACATTTACAATATTCTAAAAGGTAATAATACTAAAAGCTAATTCCTTTTTAGATATATAAAAGGTAAACATAAAAACAATAAAAGCACAAATTAAACTAAAAATCTACCTTTTCTGTTAGTCCTGCAGCAAAATAAATTGGTACTTTGAGATCCATCCTTTCCCATTAAGTCTCTAGTAAAATGCACAATTCCTGAGCTCTGCCAAGGGCAAAAACAGGGATTAGAACCTTTCCACCATTATTGACACACTCGTGAACTTTCTTCAAAAAATCTCGCTCTCTGAAAGCAATTAGTTTTTTTTTAATCAAAAAAGTTACAATTCTCATATCAGCTTCAAATGACGATTCTTCCTCACTTGAATTTTTTTTATATATAGCTTTTTTTTCGGTTTTATAGGCTAGAGTTGGTTTTTTACTAGGTTAGGGTGGATGATACCATGATAAAAGTGACCTTCAATAATCAAGTTTTTTTAACAGCAAAAGATTTATCTTATTCTCATGAACTGCAGGTGTGTTCATGTCTGTTTGGTAGCGAGAAAACGGCACTAAACCGGAAGGTAAAACTTTCCCAGGCTTAAATTTGCTTAAATTATATATATGATTCCCTGGAAACAGTGTTAGCGAAAAGATGAAAAATTTTGAAAGCTCTGAGAATTCAGGGTAGTACGGAAGGTATATATATATACTTTTTGTATTAACACTTTGGTATGAAAAGACATTAAATTGCACAAAAAACAAAACTGTTAATTACTAAAATATGTGTCTATATTTTAGCAAGGGATTACAACAATTCAAAAACCTTAAAAGAGAAAAAACAAAAAGTTTGAAGCTTAGTAGAAAAACATCATTACCAAATTTGTTTTGTTATACGTAAGCAATGTCTTTTCGAAATGAAAAAAAGTTTTTTTTTTTTAGTTCAGTTTAAAATCGCTGAAGTTATTATATAAACTGTAAAAATATTTACGGTGCCTGAGAAATATAAAATCAAGTCGCTAAGTGATTAAGCTTACTGGTTTGAACTCAACCAGTTATATCATGTCAGTAGGAAGGCCCAATAAACGAAAACTTGCAATTATTACAAATGATTATTCTCTATTTTGACAAGGGATTTAAATATTATGAAAAGACAGCAAATTGTCTGCGAACTTGCTTTAATTATTAAATATTTTTGCTAAGACAGCAAACTGTCTTCGGTTAGAAGACAAGCAGCAATGAGAATCCAGATAAAGAGGCCTGCCACATGCCGAGTACCGGGGCCCGGCGGCAAAGCTGCTGGGGTCCCGGTATTACATAAATATGTAAATAACCTTGAATTAAGTTTAATTTACTAGATCCAGATTTTAATGAAAATCCAAAAATGGGAACAAAGAAAGTAAACAAAACTGAAAAGCAAAACCGAATCTACAAGAAAAAAGAAATAAAAGTATGAAATATCCCTTGCTTTCTGTCGAAAAAAGTAAGTATTTTACCCTTAACCTGAAAAAAATAAAACTTCAATAGAACTGGTCACTTTTTCCCAAATTGAATTTTTTAATACGAATGAAAGGTTTTGAAATAGCAAAAATAAGCTGCTACTTTAGCCCTGAATATTTTCTGTAAGTAGTTTAAAAAAAAAATTGTAGCTAAAGGTAACCTTACCCCTTTTCAGCATTCTTTGGCAAAGATTAGAACAATTCGGCGCAGGAAAAGAAGCACTTGCATTCGCAAGACGTTCGACCGATAACACTTTTTAGAGAAAAGTCTCCGTGATTATGCTGTCTATATAAAGACTAGGTGGAAAGCTAATGAATAATATTTTTTAGAATTATTAAAAAGCAAAAAAACCTCCGGTGTCTTACAGAATAACGATAAGACCATCAATAAGTTTTCATTTACTTTTTTAACACGATTCATTTTGAGGTACATGTTTTGTGAAAAGGGCTAAAATTTATTTAAAAAAAAAAAAAAAAAATATCTGTAAAAAAAAGATAATTTCTTTAGATACCCGAAGCATCTGTATTTTGCAATGGCAGATTTAAGGTTTTCGTTCGGAGGTTTTTTTTTTTTTTGGGGGGGGGGTTTACAAAAAAACCTTACAAAACATATCAGAAATTGGTTAATTTGAAATTGTTTTACTGTTTTACAGGCTTGAAAAAAATGGGGGGGGGGTGTTCAAACCCGGTAATTAATCCCTGGATATGGCCTAGGTGTGTTGCTAGACAAATGACCAATGAAGTTTATCGTGGAAAATCCTTAGCTATTGTGCTATTTACATGGAGGGAAGGTGAGAAACTATTAAACCACATTTTTTAGATGTTCTGAAAAGTAAGACATAGGCCCGCAAGTCATTTCAATGGACAATTGAAAGTGCCAAGGACACCAAGACAAAAACATTTTACCCCTTGAGCCCATCTTCGGTCTATTCGTACCAGTGCTGTCACTTACTTGAAGTACTTTTACTTGAAGTACTACTTAAGTAAAATTTTCCATTACTTGTACTTGTACTTAAGTAAAAACTCTAGGGTGTACTTATTACTTGATATTTAAGTAAGATTACGAAATACTTATTACTTAAGATACTTTTAATGTACTTGTTTTTCAAATACTTTTCAAATACTTTTGTGTGCGTGTGCTTTGGCAATGTACAAAAAAACATTGCGTAATAGAGACATATATTATCAAAAACCGTAACAAGTTGCTGAGAACACATGGTGGTGAATAAACCGAATTCCCGACAGCATGTTTAAAGAAGAAGCAGGACCTTTCATGTCATAAGCGTCTTTAATCTCAAACTAACTGAAAAGTCAGCATGGCCAAACAGCTTCCATTTATACTCCAAGGGAGGTACTTTACTGTGAAGGGGGAAATTGACCAAGAGGGGTCTGTGAATGCATCCTGCAAGTTTTGCCCCAACAAAACTGTAAAGGGACACATACATGCAACGACCAACTTCCACAAGCATTTGAAGGTAAATAACTCCTATTTGCTGCCTATTTGTATTTATGTCATGTGTTTTTTTTTCTTTAGTGTCATAGTTAGCCTTATTC
This sequence comes from Artemia franciscana, assembly GCF_032884065.1. Taxonomy (NCBI): domain Eukaryota; kingdom Metazoa; phylum Arthropoda; class Branchiopoda; order Anostraca; family Artemiidae; genus Artemia; species Artemia franciscana. Next base: position 165,106 of record NW_027062798.1, on the reverse strand, counting down.
CATCAATTAATGGGCCACTCCATCACTCCAGAGACTGATGGCCCATTGGCAAATGTCAACTTTCGTTCCAAGTGCTCTAAAGTGTGTATTACTGCATATAGCAAGATTCTCATTTTGTTTCTTTGTCATTATTAGAGAAGCGCATCCGTTTTTTTGCTTTCTAAAATCCCCCTCCAACGAAACTAAAAATACGTAAAGTAGGCTTGCGGTAAATTTATGGCAGTTCATATAGGGTAAGAAGACCAGTACTGGGACACTTAAATCACTCTGCCTATTTTGGACAGAATCTTTGGTTGGATTGCAGCATGTCCAATACTGGGACAAAAGACAACAGGTTTTTTGGAAGCAACCCAGAAAAATGTATACATTGGGTGTCCAAGATTAATTCTTTTGTCCCAGTAATGGACATGTTGTAATCCAATCAAAGCTTCTGTCCCAGAATAGGCAGAGTGATCAAAGTGTCCCAGTACCAGTTGTCTTACCCTAACTGACTTACGATGATTAAGATGATTAAGGCAGAGTGATCAAAGTGTCCCAGTACCAGTTGTCTTACCCTAACTGACTTACAATTGATTAAGATGGAAACATCAAAATTTTGCCGAGCAACTAAGCGATTTATGCAGCAATTTTTGAACACAACAGCAATGGAAGACGCAATTAGTGCTAAAAATAATTTGATTAAGAAGCTGATTGTTGCTGTTCGGTTCAGAATATTCACAAACAAAGGGTAGTACCACTCTATGCCTTTTTTATGCTCTTTACGAATATAATAATTGCTTCTACCATACATTCAAACTGAAGCACTTTTTGAGCTCTTAAAAATGACAAATTTTCAAAAAATATATGACAGTTCATGTAAATGACTTACCAATAAAATGAACATACCACTCGATGCCTTTTTTTATGGCACTTGGTATTAACCAAGTGACATATAGCAATTGCAGAGTTGGTCAGTCTATCTGTCAGTCTGTCTGTCGGTCCTGGTTTTGCTACTTTAGGCACTTCCAGGTAAGCTAGGACAATGAAATTTGGCAGGCGTATCAGGGACCGGACCAGATTAAATTAGAAATAGTCTTTTTCCGGTATTGACCATCTGGGGGGGGGAGTAGGGGGCCTGTTAATTCAGAAAAAATAGAAAAATAGAAGTATTTTTAACTTACGAACGGTTGATCAAATCTTAATGAAAGTTGATGTTTGGAAGGATATCGTGTCTCGGAGCTGTTATTTTAAATCCCGACCGGATCTGGTGACATTGGGGTTGGGGGGTTGGGAGGGGGAATCTAAAATCTTGGAAAACACTTAGAGTGAAGGGATTGGGATGAAAATTGGTGGGAAAAATAAGCACAAGTCCTAGATACATGATTGACATAACCAGAATGGATCCGCTCTTTTTGGGGTAGTTGGGGGGGGGGTTATATAAGTTATATAAAGTTATATAAGGTTATATAAAGTTATATAAAGTTATATAAGTTATATATATATATAAGTTATATGAAGTTATATAAGGCGCTTGTACGTCCACGCCTGGAGGTTGGAATGTCATTGGCAGCCCCTTTCTTCAAAAAAGATAGGAAGTTGCTTGAGGATGTCCAGCGTCGTGCCACTAAGATGGTTACCAACATGAATAAATTTCCATACGAAGAAAGACTACGTCGTTTGAAGCTGCCAACGCTGACATACCGACGGAAAAGGGGTGACATTATTTTAACCAAAAAAATCCTCTCTAAAAATACCCTTCCCGGTCTCTTTGCACAGCCCTTGCATTCTGGTACTAGAGGACATTCTTTGAAGCTCTCCATGCAGCGTTCCACGAGTAGACATAGAAGCCACTTCTTCAGCCAAAGAATCATCAATATGTGGAACCAGCTCTCTGAAGAAACAGTTTCTGCTACTTCAATTGACATGTTCGAGTCCCACCTTGATAGGGAATGGCTCTGCCAGGAGTTCCTTTACAATTGGGAAGCTGCCGAGTCCTCCACAAGAGTCTAATCTAACAGCCACAATCTACACCAAACGAATTCTTTTTTTTCTCATGGAGCATCACAAGGATGGATAATCCTTATATCGCTCCAAGCGGCGATTTAAGGTAATTATTAAGGTAATCACTTGCTGTGCAATGTTGACCATTGGTCAGCATACAATTTTTTTATTTTTTAAGTAGGCCTAACTTCTCGCTACATTAGAAAATAGGGTCAAAACTAGTAGGCTATGCAATTATGCAAAATAATGTGAAACTCAAACCCTCATGTATTGCTATCAAAATAGGAATTGAGAAGAATTGTATACATCAATGCATAACAAAAAATCTAAGCTATGCATCAATATGGTTGTTAGGTACTCGTGTGTGTTATTCAGAACACACTCAATAAGTAAAGTTAGGTTCTTTTGCGAAACAAACTATGATGCAATTACATTTAAATTAATATTTATATATAGAGGTGGTTAGGCTAGGTATTTGATATAATGCACGTATAATGCAAAGAATTGGGACAAAACTTAAGATTTAGTATAAAAGGCAAGGTATTAGCAAGGGGACAAACCCCCTCATATACATAATAAAAAAATATAAGAGTATAAAAGTTTGTTATGTAAGTTAATTCTTAAATTATGTATATTTTTTACTAATAAAAACGTTTGTTAAAAATTAAAAGTTCTAGTTGCCTTTTTAAGTAGCCAAAAAATTGGAGGGCAACTAGGCCTCCTTCCCCACCCCTTATTTCTCAAAATTGTCTGATCAAAACTAAGAGAAAGCCGTTTAGCCAAAAAAAAAATTAATATGCAAATTTCATTTTAATAATTTATGTGCGGAGAGCCAAAATCAAAAATGCATTAATTCAAAAATGTTCAGAAATTAAATAAAAAAAACTAGTTTTTTAAACTGAAAGTAAGGAGCAATATTAAAACTTAAAACAAACAGAAATTACTCTGTATATGAAATGGGTTGTCCCCTCTGCAATTCCTTGCTCTTTATGCTAAAGTTTGATTCTTTGCCACAATTCTACTTTTTAAAACAATTAAAAACTTTAGCGTAAAGAGTGAGGGATTGCAGAGGGGACAACCCATTTCATATACGGAGTAATTTCTGTTCATAATAAGTTTTAATATTGCTCCTTACTTTCAGTTTAAAAAACTAGTTTTTTTTTATTTAATCTTTGTTTAGGGATTAAGCATAGGGAATCATGTTTGAGGAGTTAGCTTGGTAAGAGTTGATTTATGGGTGTTTCTGAATTCATAAAGTGTTTGAAAGTTTGTTTGCTTGTTTAAGTTGTTTGCAAGTTTGTTTGCTTTTTTAAGTTGTTTGGAATTAGGTGCTTGTATAAAGTTGCATGTGTTTGCTATGGCCTGCAGGCTTTTTTGCAAATAAATCTTATCTATGACATTTTGCCTTTTTTTTTTTTTTATCAAATCAATATAATACAGAATTTGTAGAACAGACAGAGAAGTTGAACAAATAGGCAGAACAATAAATGTGTTTTTATTCCCTTTACTGCCTGTGTCAATAGAAAAGCCAGGGATTTACTGTTTTCATTCCCTGGAAATTAGTCTTATACCTGGTTCCAAAAGTGAGATTGAATTTGTCAAAGCTTGGAGGTTTATTCCTCCTGTCTGTTTAAAGAAAACAGATGCATAATTGAAGTTTTGTTCATTTCTATCTTACATTTCATGGGCATCCATGGTATTTCTTCCTTTATTAATCTGTCTTGTTTCTTTTCTGTAGGATTTTTTTTGTCTCATTTTTAGTAAGATACAAATTTTTATTTACAAATTACTTATGCTAGAAGCACATTTTCAAGACTTTGACCTAACTTAGGATCCCTTGTTCTAAAGGCATGATTGAATTTCTTGAAGCTAGAAATTACTTTTGTGGCAAATTCAATGGTAAATATTTAGTTCACCCTTTTTGCAACTTAATAGTGGTAAAATAGGTAAGATTGTAAATTTTTAGTGACTGCAATATATTTCACCCATTGCTAATTGCAGTAGAAAGGAAAGTCACTGGTAAGGACCCCCAAAGAATTATTTCAGATTATTTTAAAAAGGCTTTACTACCCATAAAGCTGGCATAAGGTTTACTTATGCCAGTATTTCTGATGAGGTCGCAGCTTTGTTGGAGATATTCCACTAGTTGTCGCCGGTATGGTCCTCTTGGAGGGAAATATACCGCGGCATATATCAGTGACGACACTTGACGAGGTAAGCCTTTTGGTCGTGCCCACAGCCCTGAATCTTCGATGTCATGGGTCTTTGGCACTGCGACATCCAGGATCGTGTGAGGTATGGTTTCTTTGCAGTAGAAACCGACACCGCCACCGTGCGTCATATGCTCACCTGATGCGCTGCAGCGTGGGGAAATGTAACAGGAGTACCCGTCGACAATGGCCAAAGCAGAAGACAAAATCCATGTTTCTGTCAGGCACATGACGTCAATGTCGCGTTTCCTTAAGAAAACTTCCATATCTTCTGTCTTATTGTTGAGAGATCGAAAATTCGACAGAGCTATTGTTGGAAAGCGGTAAGTTTGGGTTGGCTTCATATTAAAAACTGTTTTCTTTTTCCCTCTTTCCAGGTTGCAGGAAGAAGAATCACGAGTCTCTAGCCTTAGACCTTGAGTATTTATAGAGGTGGAGGTGGTGATGATGCATTTTGGATTTGTTTTGATTTGCTGTGGCCAAGGAAGTCCCTTTGCGGGTAGAGGGTTATGTGAGAGAGTCGATTTGGTTTGGGATTTACCTGTTTTCCTCCCTTTTTGCAGGTCGTCGTGGCGATTGTCAGATGGGTTCCGCAGGTTGCAGAACGCTGGGCTGGAGCTTTGTTGGTCTTGCTCCCCATTTGACAGATTAGATGGTGGAGGTATATTTCTGTAGAATTAGCACCAAGAAGGCAACAGCTCAGATAACGGTGGGTTGCGGATTCCTGGCCCTGTCCTAGTTATTGTTTGTAGAGTTGATGGTGGGAGTTTCAGGCGGTGGTAGTCAAGTAACATATTATTCACTGTTTTGTCTATGGTTCTTTGTTGCTATTGTTGTGTAAACTTTATAAATATTAAGTAAGAATTTCGTGTGATAGTGAAAATTATCTGAATAATGTTTCAAAAGATATTAAATGTTTAACAGAAGCGTAAATTACTATGGGCCAGGGGGGGGGGCAACTGACTCCTCCAGCCCTAGTTTGCTCTCTCCAACCACCTGAAATTTATTTTCTACTAATAATCTTGTAATAACTAAGGCCTGTATAATTCATGCATCCAGAGAAACAGGTTAGTTTTCTTTAGTATATCCTTGCCATTATGGTGTTATTCCAAAGCTTAGAAAAATGTCAAGTGTCACCCAATACGAGATGACACTGATATCCTAAAGACTTAACCGCGTTAGCTACTTGTCCCACCACACTTACTCCGTAATTTACTGGTAAAACTAACTGAAGTTTAGAATCAATAAGCATGCAACGTAATGCTTCAAAAGATATTACATGTGATGTGAAAAATTGGCCCCAACTTTGCCCCCCCCCCCTCTCCCCCAACATTTTGAAAAATTACAACTCTGATGATTGAGATCTAATGAAAAACCTGGATCTCAGTTATCAGCGTTCTCATATTCAATTATTTTATTCTTCATGTTCTAGAAATAGAAAAACGGGTTATTATATACATTGTCCCGAACTGCTTTATCTTTTGTCTACGAATCAATCGGTTTTAATGTTCTGCAGCCAAAGTTTAGTGGCATTGCGTAGTTTTAAAGAGCCTATTTTGCATTGTAATTTCTAGGTTGTTAAGGGCACCATTTTGTCGGTATTTTTTCAACTGCTGAAAAGAAGGTCATAGCTGACCCCATGCCAAATTGTCTATTCCTCTTGGGGTTTATTTCAATTTCTTGTTCCACAGTCAAAACTAAAAACAAAATGAATTAAAAAAAGAAAAAAGTTTTCACATTAAATGCAACTATAATATTTCGTCATTTTTGTAATAAAAGTAAAATTAAACCAAGCTACCTTTAGATACTAGATATTTTGGGGTCGTGAGAAACCAGTAAGCTCCATACCTCGAAATCCATATCCACCCCGTTGATGTTACCATCCTCAACAGGTCTCATAACCCCAGCATGCAAAAGCATAGTGTAGAAATTAATAATAGGCTGTCGAATTTCCAGTTGCACAAGGGAACGTCTTTGATAATTTACTTCGTCCAATTCACAAGCATTTGACCTAAAATGATGATTAGTATGAAAAAAATCTAACAGTTTACGCATATTGTCAAATAATTACCCTGTCAAAAGAGGGAACGAATTTTTTTCAAAGTTTTTTGTTTCGGAAAAAACTAAATTAGATGATAGAATTTAAACTTGTAAATTTGAACCTGCTATGCATTGAGTCGAAAATCAATAATTTGTAATTTCAGATCCTGATTTGAAGAGCAGCCAACTTTAAACTACTTTACTTTAAATCCCCAAACTTTAAAAAGTTTACTTGACTAGTAAAACCCCCAGTTATTTTGGGGTTTTCCATAATTTTATAACGTATCGGAAGAAATAAGCCGTTGGGAGGTGTAAAGAGCAAGAGTTATAACTTATGTAGAATAACACATCTATCATAAATAAGAGTAATATATTGAAATCTTATTAGTTGTGGTGAAAAATATTATAGCAAACATATTGCATTATATTTTTTCGTTTTAATGCAAATTAGGACATTATGTAATGGTCCCAACAGTGGATGCATCAACGCCATCTATTTCAAAACAAAGGCAACTTCAAGGTTTACCTTTGAAATTGGACTGTATATGAATAGACACTCTACATCAGCAAATGGATTAGAAATGGAGTTATTGAAAAACATACATTAAATATAATTTTCTGAATGAAAACAGAAGTTATTGAAAAAGAAAATTGGACTTGATGCTTTTCATAATAAGATTTGTAATATAACTAGATAGGTTAAATCGATAAAAGATTGATGACTGAAGTCGGTTGGGAGTAAAGGGGGTGGGCTATATCCTCTGGGAATTGTTTAATGGTTTTACTTTTTACTTCTAATATATAATCGATGCTCAATTAATTCTACAAATTCTCTTCTTTGCAACTGAAATACCTAATAAGCACGAATAACTTCCCATTCTATAGAGGTTTCAAGCTCTTATCTGCAAAAATGTACAATTTTTAATTTTTTACCAGAAGAAACATCACAGATGTGATTTTTCTCAGGGATGATCGTACCGAACGAATAGTCCTAAAACATCAGGAGAGGATCAAAATTTTGAGATATCCATTTGTTCAGCATAGCTTTAAGGTTACAAAACTACATGCACATATAAGCGGTATCAGCTTATACTCTTTCTATGGTTATCAGTTTTAATAAGCAGTACTAGGAGACCAAACTTCAATTTGTGAGAGGAATTTCAGACATAAAATGACATTCAGTGTACCCCCCCCCCCTCCGAAAATATATACCCTGAACACCCTGAAACACAAAAGAAAACTTTTGTGCAATTTTATCAGATTTCCATTTAAGAAATGGAAAAAGAACCCTAAAGTACAGTGTAATTACTGGGACACCAGGAAAAATTTTGAAAATGATCTTTTTTTAAATTTTCATGGAAAAAATTTGTCCCGCCCTTCACAAATTTTGATAGGCATCAGTCTCATTTTTTCTTTAAAAAATAAGATTTAAAGGAAATATTTTTCTCCCAATATATTTCTGTTCATTACTGACAATTTACTAAAAAAATGCTTCCACAAAATAAGTTTTTTAAGGAAAAGTAAAGAATTCCGTTAAACTAAAAATAAGCATAATTACAATCAAATATTATTCCCTCTTCCCTCCGAAAGTGAAATCAAAGCGTAATTTTTCATTCAAATTAGAAGGTAGCAGCATCTTTTTATTAGAACTAAGCAGAATCATAAGGGCTTAGCCAAACAACCATTACATAAATATAATGTATAATATTCCTTTTTTTAGTATTCAAATTATTTTTCCAGTTTCAATCTGTTTAATATGAAACAATCATCAGAAACTAATTCGGGAATTCAAAACAACATGAAAAAGCATTACAAGAAGCCAAAAATAGATTCTGAAAAGAACTGAAATTGCATTGTCACAATATATTCGTAAATCCTAATTTAAGCTGAAGATTGAGGGATATGTCAACAGATAAAGACGGCAAAAAACATGTGAATACATTTCGTATCAGCAATGCATTGTCAAGAGGTATATAAGAAATAGACATAAAAAAGGAAGAACAAAATCATGCGCGATGGTGACTAGCCTCAATTTCCATGATTTTAATGATATGACGGTAGTTCTGATAGTCATTTTCCAACATGAATTTAGACTCCAGCACTAAAAAATTCAACCAATTAAGATGTTTGTCATTTGAGGCCACTGGTAACAGTTATTTAGTACTATCCCTCAGAAGGAAAGCAGCAGAACGTTTTGTTACATTATTTTTCAAACAGCAACTCCTGTTATAATCATAGACGGAAAAAAGTTTGGACATCTTATTTTAAAAAAAAAAATCGTTTTCAATAACGAGAATAGAACACAAAAATTAATTAAGGAAGCTAAAATTATAAATAGCTATAAAAGAGAAGTCTAATGCATAATATTTACCTAAATTTGAATTTTAGGCGTTCAAGTTGTATTTTGTATACAGAACTTAATTGTAAAGCACAAATAACATTGAAATAAAAACATATATTCCCCCCCTGGGCCCATTTTAGGTCTATTGATACTTGAAAACTTCAATTTTCTAAGATCTTTCTTTTGGTTGTGTCAAATCTCCGTAAATATGCCAAAACTTTCTGTAAAAACCACGGAATTAAAACCCTTTCAACTTTCTAGCAATAAGCTAAAATCGATAGACCAGAAAACAAATGTTGTTCTGCAAAACATTAAAAACAGCTTTTGCCATCTGGACCAATTTTACGTCTAAGCCTACCTTGATACCAAAATCTTCTAAGGTTTTTCTTTTATTAATTTAAAATTGATATCGCTCATAAGATTCCAAATTTTTCATCCATAGGGTCTTAGCTGTGAACAATATTATAAAAAAGTTCTGAATGCCTTCAAGAAAACAAACTTTAAGAGTCAAAGAACAAATTCTGTACAGAAAAAAAGCTTTTGGTATTCACTATTCATACTAGTAAACATGGTACTAACAAAGTACTGGACCTTTAAATTGTTCTCACTAACAATTAAACAACTTAAATGGCTAAAACTAATAAAGCTGACTTTTCTCATGAACAATTAAAGCAAGATATTCTAATTTCTGATATACTCTTTTCATTTTAATTTAATTTGGGCCAATATTGGAAATCACTGGAAAAAAATAGACATAAGAAACATACAATCATATGAATACTGAAGATCCAAATATCGTTTTGAACAAAGGTTTAATTACAAGGAACGATAGTTTCAACCTTAAATCCTCAAGATGCGACCATTATTGGAGAAAGCAATGCAGCGATTGGTCTCTTCGAACTACAATTTGCAACTGCAACTTCACCTGGATATTTTTAGAACTGGGAAAGAGAAGTCCATATTTAGTTGTAAGGTTAAGCCTCTTGCGCCAATACTCTATCCTAATAAGACTCTAAGCAAGACAAGTGAAAGTTTAGCAGCAACATCTTACAATCCTGAGACAGATACAAGAAATCAATCTTTCTAAGAAAAAAACACTGTAAGCCAAATACAATTCACAACTGCAACTTCACCTGGATATTTTTAGAACTGGGAAAGAGAAGTCCATATTTAGTTGTAAGTTTAAGCCTCTTGCGCCAATGCTCTATCCTAATAAGACTCTAAGCAAGACTAGTGAAAGTTTAGAGGCACAATCTTAAAATCCTGAGACTGATATAAGAAATCAATCTTTCTCAAAAAAATAAAAAATAATAATAAAATAAATCACTGTACCGAAATATAGAGAAAACTTGACATGTAGTGGTACAACAATCTTATCATTCAAAAGCCAAATGCTCTTGCATGGGCTAATTAATCCCCTTTAGGACCCACGAGGTTCATTAGAGCCGAACAAACACACAACTACATCACAATTTATCAGCAACCATTTCAATCAAAAAGGTGGCCCATGTACCAGGACAAGGGCTCAAAAACCTAGTCTTGATAAATATTTTGAACTGACGATTTTAATGGTTATTTTCCAAGGGTATTTTAAATTTTTCGTAAGACATGGAATAAAAAAAAAAATTAAAAAAAATTAAGCATTCTCTCCCTTCTTAACGCAAATGAAAAAATTATGCAAACTATGTTCTATGTCTAAAAACTAATTAATTAACTGGAAGTAGTCCTGCATGATTGACCAGCCCTGAGCACCTATGACTCAAAATTACAAAAACAAGCAATGTTGAAGCTGAGTCAATAGTAACAGAATATTGGAAGAAGGCTTTATAGAACAGAAATTACGAGATCTAGTAACCTTTTCAGGAGCTGGAATGGTAACATGGTAACAAAATAATAAATATATTAAAGGCAAACTTACAACTCTCAGGTAGACACAACACATTAGAAGACGAAACCAAAAGAATAAAAACAAAAAGAAAATAATAATAACTAAATCATAAACATATGACATAAAAATATACAACCCTTAACTGCATGCAATGCAGCAGTAGCTGGTACCAAGGATGATTAGCAGTCTTTGTATTATGTTTTTATTCATTGAAAAACAGTTTCTTTGGGGCCAGCTACTCCAAGCCTCTGAACAATCCTAAAATTTTGTAACCATTGAGGAAATTGAAGCAGATATTTAGCTAGCCTGAAGAAAAAGGAGTAAACTATTCTGTTATCACATTTGGTAAAATATTTCCCAAAACTGACAACATACAGAATGTGGGGAAGGGTAAATGAATTAAAAAGAGGTGCAAGGATATGTCAATTGAAGCACAATTTCACAGAAACTATGGATGAATAAGCATGGGCAATAATACAAAAAGCTTGAGTCATCAGAAATTGTCAAGTGCAAGAGAGAGAGAGAGAGAGAGTTGGACTGATTGGAAGGCCAGGATATGTGATATTTTCTACTGGCTGAACTATAGAGGAACCAAGAGCTATTGATGGAACAGGGCTGCTTTTACACCAGTTGAAAACTAGGAGCCTGTATTTCCCTGTGTCAAATTCAAGACCAAAATATAGGTAATCATCTTGCAGATTCAAAAATTTCAGAAAGTTGTTCTATAGTTCAGCTGATATTAAAGGTATCATCAGTATATGACACACGAGAAGCATTATTCCATTGAAAATGCAGGAAAATGGAAACCATTAAGTCCCTTTAAAAATTTTCTTGAAATTTCTTTGAAACTTGCTTCAGAAATTTGACAAGCAACCCTATGAGTATCCTCAATCAAATTGGAGATGAGGCCTGGAATTAGACATGCCAGTAAACCCCTCTAAATGCATGATAATGCCAATTTGTTTCCACAAATCCTTACCCTGTTTTCTTAATCCTATCCCTCCTGAAATTTCTGGGTTCTCATTCAAACTACTTTGCATCACAATTTCTTCAAATTTAAAGTGGGATATCCACATTAAAGACGTTATCCATAGAGCTAATGTATCTATCGCCCTCCTTAAGCTTGTAAATAAACTTAGCATCCCCCTTCCCACTCTTTAAGGATTTACACATCTCATGTCTGCCTGCATCTCGAATATGCTAATCCAGTTTGGCACCCTGGTATCTCTTGCATAGAATTGAAAAGAAACTAAATCAATCCAAAAAAGAATCTTGCAAATAATTTTCAAAGAAGGCAAAGTGCCATACTCTCTGCTCCCAGCTTAACCCTTGAGTGCAAGGGGTTTTCTTGTGCCTCTCTTTTGCAAAAGAAATGCAATAACAAACCCTCAGATGGCAAGTATTTTCCCCAAACGTCACTCCCCCATCCAGATTACAGCCGTCTCAAGCTGTTTCTGAACCCATCCCTATTTGCCCCCGATTTTCTACTTTACTTCCAGATATGAAAAAAACTTTTGTCCCCTTCATCACAGAAAAAATGAATAAAATATCCCACTAGTTTCTCTCTTTTGTTTATTGTCTGATGATACTGCCTAGGTTGTTGCACCTATTAGCTTATTAGTTTTTATCTTTTTAAATGAATTATTATAGTTTAATTACTGACTCATAAACGATTATTCAATAATTTTTCTTTTCGTTGTTGTTTTTTGCATTTTTGCGAGTTTTAGTACAACCATCTGATTTGTAGACTCCATAGTCCAAATTTGGCCCTTTGTGGGTCTGTGATAGATTTTTTTGAAATAAATATTTTATTTTATCTAAGCTGGATGTAATAGGTTGGAGATGTTTCAGTGTTGTGAGATTTTATATATTTTCTGTTCTGTATTCTGTCCCTATTCCTTAAAGGAGAATTCTGCTTGCATGGCACCATAGTGCCATCAGTGTGGCCCTTTGACAAGTTTTCTAACTAGAACCATGACTGTAAATGGCATTGCAGGGTGACTGTGAAGTGTGTCATCCCTTGGGAATATGAAAACCTAGTAAACATAACAGTATTTGCAAAAGATTCTGATTGAAGGATAATTCTTCTAGGTTTTGTTTGTTTTGATATGGTTTTTATGGGCTCAAAAACATCTTCCTAGCAAAGTTATCTATTATGGGCTGCCTCTCCATAGCAGTATATTGTGTGTAAGCGTGAATATATAATGACTTCGAAGTAATAGGCTTGAGATTGCTTGAGGAAGGATTGAACTCTTGCTGATAGAAGAGCATCACCAAGTGTGCAAAAGTATATTGTGACCAAGATGGGCCCACAATTGCACAAAGCCTCCATTCAACTGAAGCTCCCAGAGACTTCTTGCTGTCCAGTTCTAAGCCAGCTGAAGCACTTGGTGTAGACAAAAAATTTCTTTAAAACTACTTTTTATAATTTCTCTTTCATTCTATAAGTTCTTTTTTATGCTTGAAAGCAGCAGTATACAGCATGTCAAGGTCTGTAAAAATTACTATTTTTTAGAATTTATTTACTTCAAGTTAGGGCAAACAACCATTCTATAAATGAATCTTGTTTAACATTTTAAAGAAAATATTTGAACTAAGCTAGCAGAACTCAAAAGAATTAACATCTGGAGAGACAGTTCTATTTGCCTGGTTCTGCTACATTAAATTACCTTAAATCACACCTTCTAGCAACTAAGGTGGAAAAACCTGTAGATACCACACCTGTAACTATGACTCAGAGTTCATGTCATAGTTTATGAGTGGATCATCACTATTTACATATATACAGGACAGTTTGGTTTTATTATTGGGCATCACTAGATGTATTGCTGACTAGGCATGTTTGAGGGCTAAAAGGGGTGGGTGTCATCTAACAGACCCTGCCAGATGATACTGGTTTGTCCCACTGCATCTTCCATGACTTGCTGCTCTAATTTCACTCAACACCAATCTTGAAGCTTTCAACTGATTGATACAGTAGATTTGCTGGGTTAATTCCACAGTGGAAAGACATAATTGTAGAAGTTGAAATCCTCATGCTTTCTGCTAAATTTTTTTATGCAGTTTTACAGGGTTTCTTTGTGCTCCCATGTATTCACTGTGATTCAAAATGGGCTTAATGGTGTAACTGGTCATCACCTTAAATGCAAGGAAGACATCTCATCTCTTTCTACAGTGCACTAGGGTAGGCAATTGAAGCTTTCCTAGTGTTGCTTCTAGGGGATTTGTTGTTTGGCAAAAGGGAGCTTTGTTGCTCCATCCTGGACCTTCCCAAGTATCATCATGTCACACTTAAAGTGCTTAGTGGCAACAAACATGCCAAACTCAAGATGGGGGCAAGCAAGGGCTGCATAAAGCTTCTGGATAACTTTCAGTTAGAAACTTGTCACTGAATGCTTGATCAAACCAAGAACTTTGTTTGCCTTAGCTGCTTGGTTCTGACAGTGACTATGAAATTTAAACTTATTGTCAATGATTACCCCAAGATCACACTCTTCCTTGACATTCTGAATGGGCATACCAGCACCTGTAAGAGTCAACCATGTGAAAACTATAGCAGGGGTTGTTTGGACCAAGATGCTGGACTTTGCATGGATTGAACTTGAGCATCCAGGTTATTGCCCACAGACAGAGCTTGTTGACATCTTCTTATAAAGAAGAGCAGTATTCTGTTGAGGCTTCTGGCCCAAAGAGTTTGGAATCATCTGCATAAAGTTCCAAGCCATTCTTGACCACCCCAGGAGTGTCATTTAAATAAAAGTTAAACAGTGTTGGGCCTAGTTTGGTCCCTTGGGGGATGCAACTCTTAATATGAACTGGTATTGAGTAGATGAGGTTACCTCTTTCATCATATACATGAACAATCTGGACTTTATCAGATAGAAGGCTATGGATTCACTAGGCAACATCATTGTCTATCTGATGTACTGACACCTTGATCATAAGGTAGTGGTGAGACATTTTATCAAAGGCCTTAGCTTGATCTAGTAGGAACACATTGACTGGAAAACCCTGCTCAAGCAGATCAGTTAAAGATTCATAAGGTAGTATGAGATTTGTTTTGATAGATATCCCTTTCCTGAAGCCATGTTGTCCACCAGAAAAAATGCCATTCTTGGTCATATGCACTATAATTGTGTCACAGACTATCCCTTTGATAAGTTTGGCCACAGTCAAGGTCAGGCTAGTGGGTCTATAGTTCTCAGACTGGGTTCTAGATCCTTTCTTTAATATTGGAGTAATTATGGCTGTCCATCAATCTGCAGGTAGGCTACTAGTCTGAAAGGAAAGCTTGAACAGTGAACAGAGTGGCTTGGCTACTATATCTGCATGTTCTTTAAGGAGCCTAGGATGTATACTGTTTAGGCCTTGAGCTTTGTCAGGGTCTAATTTATTCAGTCTTTTTTAAATCTTGTCCATGGTGTCACAATTTTTTGGACTGGGAGCTTGACCACCATGGGAGCAGGGTACTGTGGCTGATCAGGGGGGGGGGTCCAATATGCAATGTCCTCCTTATCTTCCAGCTTTTTTCTTTCAGGATTGAGCAGGAATGAAATAGTTTGTCTACTCTTATCTTTAGCAGATATGTATCTTCAGAACCTCTTTGGGTTGTCTTTGATGTTCAATACCAAGTTATCTTCATAGTCAGCAATAAAGTGCCTAGTCAGTTGTCTTAGTTTATTCCTTGCTCTTGTAAAATGATCCCAGTGGTGTGTGCATTTCTTATACTTTGAAAAAATCCTTCTTCTTACTGTTCACAACCATTTTAATAGGCTGCTTCAGGTATGGTAGTGTTTTTGGTGTCTTCAGGAATGAACTTGAAGTACAAGTTCTCTCAGCTTAGAACATACTTCTTAAAGTAGCTCAATGTCTCCCTTGACAAACATTTGGCCCAGTCTACTACCTGTAATATCTCACTGATTTTGCAGTAGTTAGTGTAAGTTTGTTTATTACAATTTTTTGTTTGTTGACTAAGCAGCAAGTTATGGCAGATGCAGATATGGTCACTGTCACCAATGAGAGGGAGGTACTCAGTGCTCACTAACAATTCTTGGTTTTTAGTGATTGTCAAATCTAGCAGGGATAGTGTCTGGTTATTCTTATACTGGGTTGGATGGTCTATTACCAACCAGGTCTGGTACTTGGTACCAGACCTGGAGAATAACAGCTCAGTCTCTTCCTGCACCCCCAAAAAAGCTAACCTTCTGAATCAGCAGTTTGCCTCAGTGTTTTCTAAGGATGACCTCCAATCAACCCTCCCACTATCAGAACAAGCTCAAACTCCCTTCCCAATGTTAAACTCACCAACCACACTCAAATAAGTAACCAAACAGCTTAAGGAGCTTGATGCCAACAAATCAACTGGGCATGATGGTCTGAGTCCATGACTGCTGAAAGAACTAAGCCCTGCTATTCCAGTGCCCCTGGTGAAATTATTTAACTTGTTGCTACCACATGGAAAGCTTCCAAGTGATTGGAAGAAGGCAATAGTCATCCCAATTCATAAGAAGGGTAGCAAAACTTCAGCAGCAAACTATAGACCTATCAGCCTTACCTGTGTGGCATGCAAGGTCATGGAGAGAATTGTCAACAAACACATCATTAACCATCTTGAGGCTAACTCGCTCATAAGGAGCAGCCAGCATGGTTTTTGTTCTAAGAGATCAGTGGATACAAACCTTCTTGAGTCTTACAGTCTTGTAACTGACCTACTAGAAAAAGGAGTACCAGTGGATATAATCCTGGTGGATCTAGCCAAAGGTTTCCACAAAGTTTGTCACCACTACCTCATTCACAGGCTATGCACCCTTTCTCTTAATCCAAAAGTGATCAGTTGAACTGAGGATTTTCTGAGGGACAGAACACAGCAAGTGAAAGTGACTAAAGGAAAAAACAGTCGCTCACTCTCTGATAAAGTCAAATTCACCAGCAGGATCCCCCAGGGCAGTGACCTGGGCCCTACCCTGCTCAATATATACATAAATGAGCTAGCCCTTATCACCAGTAACAAAACCAATTTCTATGTGGATGATTCAAAACTCATAGGTCCTGCCAATACCCCTTCTGCCTGCCAATCCCTCCAAACTGATCTCAACCACATGTGTTCCTGGGTCAAAAGATGGTTGCTGGAATTCAATGCTGAAAAATACAAAGTCATACACTTTAGACACAACAACCCCAAGCAACAATACCTAATGACCCAAAACCCTGGTTATCACCACATACTGGAGCATGTGCAGCAGCAGAGAGACCTTGGAGTTAATGTAGACTCCAAGTTGAAATTCAGCTCCCACTTACAGAAGATCTCAGCCAATGCTAGGCATCATTAAAAACAGTATTACCAGCTGAAGCAGACATGTAATCACCAAGATCTACAAAGGACTGGTAAGACCATGTTAGGACGTGGGGACCATCCTGGGCACCCCTTGATTCAAAAAGGACAAGGTAGTGCTTGAGAAATCCAACAAAGGGCCACTAAGCTGATTGCAGGTATGGAAAACAAGCCCTACAGTGAACGGCTGAGGGAACTCAACCTCCACTCTTTAATCTACAGGTGGAAATGTGGGGAAATGATCCAGGCACATAAACTCCTCTTTACCAATCAAGAAAAGGAGCTCCTGGAGATTGACCCCTCCCATGTAACATGAGGACACCCAAAACAAATCTGCAAACTTCATGCAAGGACTGGAGAAAGATGCAGCTTCTTCCCAAACAGATTGTGAACCTCTGGAACAACCTCAAGGAGAACATTGTTTCTGCTGAATCAACAGATGTATTCAAATGCCGTCAGGATGCTGAGTGGAGTGACAAACTGTGGAGATTTGACTGGGATGCACCAGAATCTAATCAACCATGTATGCAACTGTCATCACAAGGAGTGATTCAACAGGATCAAAAGTCCTTATTTCAGTCTAAGCTGTGATTTAAGGTAATTACATTATATAGGCTATTGCTAACCAAATATTCAACAAATGGTTTACTGATAATAGAGCATTGTTGATAACCCAAGCCCTCAACCTATTTGACATCCAGTAGATTCAGATCTCCAAGAAGAATTAAGTCTTGATTATTATGATGGGATGCTTGTTCAGCCAACTGGATTAGAGCTTGGTAAGATGCAAGGACACCTAGCGCTTCTGTATATGCAACCTATCAGCAATGGTTTACCCTCATTAATAATACTGACAGCTTACAATTCCAAGGAGTTTACCCGGAAAGAATAGCATTCTGTTGCAAACCCTGATTTTTCTATACATTAAAGCTGCTTTTTATTGTTGGGAACTTAAAAAAAAAAATTCTAAAATGTAGTCACTTGGCCACACAGACATAAATAGAAATGGATTCAAGTCTACTAGTCTACTTAAATATGCTGTGCAGCACAATGTGTCTTGAAATTTGATGGAAGCTAGGCTGTGATAATTTAAAAGTATGACATAGGGCCTACCCCATTTTTGTAACTTTTTAGGAGAGCCAAAAAACAGAAAGAAATTTTTCAATTGGGGTGGCTCTGAAGAACAACACTAATGGAGAAAAAGGGAACATATTCTAAACCAAATTGTATGCTTTTTCAGTGTTGTAAAAACCTATACACCTTGTACACACATAGTTATAATAAGTAGGCCTAATATAATGTAGTTTACTGTTTAATATAGGCCTACAACATAATATATTAAGGTGAGTTGTATAATTTAGGATACCTACATTATATTGTAAAAATTGCCTTCTAGTAGCCTCCTTAATGCTTTATTTAAAAGCACTATGAACTGAACATTACCAATGCCTTAAAAAAGAGACAAACAGGAAAAAAAGCAGTGTTATTCAAAGGACAAATTCTTGTCCTTTTTTAAGCACTGGCAATGTCCTGTTTGAATTGTATTTATTGATGTTGGGTATAATTTTTGCTTAATTGTCAGATTTTTGGGTGCTGCTTTCTTAAAGAAGTTTAGCAATTTTTATCTGGTCTATTGGACTTATTTCATTGTTAGTTTTTCTTATAATTTGAACTTCTATTTATTTTTAAAAACAGACTTTATTGGCAGTTTGGACACTTTACATTGTCATTAGGCCTGCTAGCCTACTCTGTGTTGGCAGTTGCTGGGTCTAATTGCTGTTTCTTATGCATGATTCCTGTTTTATTGTTTCAATAATTGACTAGAGGGACTCTTCTAGGACAGAAAATGTAAAATGTAAATTTCTACCTAGATTACTCTAGTGTACATATAGGCTATAGTGGAGTTGAAGTCAAAATGTGTTGGCTACAATTAGTCTACATATGCTGTTACTAAGTAAGCCTAGCCTACTAAGAACTGTTTTCTCAACATTTTTATTTCTCAATAGCCCTAATTCCAGGCTTTTTCATGGAGAGAAATCATTAAATAGGATTTAAAGAAGAACTATACATTTGTTTTTTGTAGTGTTGTTGCAGAGAAAATACTCTTGGCTTTCACCCTCTGCGTCACCAAACAATAATTAAACTTAAATCATAGTAGCAAAAAGAACATACAAATCAAATAAATCAAATCATCTTCTCTTCTCACCACACTCTTGTGACTGGAAAAAAAAAGAAGTGAAATTACAACCAGTTGAAAATCTTTGTTGAAGACACAATAACTCCTAATGCCTCCAATATTTTTAACTCCTTATCTTTACTAACACGAGTGAAACCTAAAACAAGAGGAGTGGACGTCTTCAGGCCCAATGATTCAATTTTTCTGATCAGAATATTTCTCTCAGTTGTGAAACAAGGGCATTCTGAGAGAATGTGATCTATTGTTTCATCAATATTTACACACCTATAAAAAGGGCATGACTTGCTATCTGTAAGATGATATAGTGCTTGATGAGATCTGGTCATTGCATGACCAGTTCTCAGATGGAAAATAGAGTTTGCAATTTTCCTATTTGGGTGGATAAGGTGATGTGGGATATAATGCCCCTCAAAAGAAAAAACATAAATATTTTTTGTTGCAATAAATGTATTATTAATTCTAAGAGAACTTGCAGCAGAGGTTATTAACTTTGAAGTTTCATTTACAGTGAGAGCAACCTTCCAAGTAATTGGGTGGTGGATAGCCTGTTTTGCAATACTGTCAGCAATTTCATTTCCCTTAATCCTTATGTGAGAAGGAACCCAGACAATTTCAGTTGAAGACAATCAGAAGACATTACTTTCTGAATCTTTCCCTGTAGATGAACAATAATTGGAATAACTTTTCCTTGCCTCTTTTTTAGATCAGAAAGAACATTTTTAGAGTCAGAAAAGATAACAAATGCACCTGATCCTACTCCCAGCACTGTATCCAAAGCTTTTTGGAGAGCAAGACATTCTGCATGGAAAATGGAGATTCCATCTGAAACTCTAATCCCAACTGATGAGCCATTCCACTCAGAAAAAATGCCTATGGATGCCTTCCCATCATTTGAGACAGATCCATCAGTAAATATCTCTTTCCAATTATAAAATTCAACCATTTTAGCTAGTGTAAGTTGATGAAGGATTAGACTATTCATTTTATTCTTAGGACAATCCATGCTAACTTACTTAAAAAAGTTTTCACAGAGATTTCGAATTTTTCTATCGACGTTACCAATGAGGTTAGCCTCCCCTCGAAAAAAAATATAGAGAGCAGCCTTACTAGTTTTGGTGTTTCAGAGACACAACGTTTTTGATACAGTTCAACTGAAATAATTTTATGGTACCAATCAATTTGGTGCTTATCCTCCTCTAGCCTCAGTTACTCAGGCTTCTAGTACACATTAATGCCATTCCACATACCCTAAAGGTGCTCGGATATCCGACCCTTTTTTAACATTTTATATAGGGCATATGTACATCTGTATCATGTACTTTTTGCCTGTTTTCTATTCCGTTCTTTCATAGAATCTCCTGTGGATTCCAAACGTGTCTCGTGGTACTGCAGTGGGTTTGATCTCAGCTTGGTAATGCGTGGAGCCGTATTAAGAACCCAGCTGTAGCGATTTGACGCTAGGATCTTAGTAGTCAAGATGTGCTGTTAATCCGACATAATACAGCACAATAAATTCCATATGAATGTAATATGTATACTTATCAAATAGTTCATGGTAGCGAACTCTAAGTAAGGAGCGACCCGGCTCAACGGTGACAAAAACTCTAAAAAACGAATTTGACACCAACAGATACATTTGCTGATTTTAAACATATAAGTTTAGTCCTACTCATCAAAAGTTACGAGCCAGGAAAAATTTGCCTTATTTTCGAAAAAAGAGAAAAACACACCTTAAAAATCACACCATCAGATTCAGCGTATCAGAGAATACTACTGCAGAGGATTCAAGCTCCTATCTGCAAAACTGTGGAATTTTAGATTTTTTTGCCAGAAGAAACGTCACGGATGTGTGTTTATGTGTTTTTTTTTATTTGTTCCTCCAAGGCTAAAGGTTTAGACCGTTCTCATGAAATTTTTCATGGGGAAGAGAATTTTCTATGAAGGAGGCGTCAGACTTCCCTCAGGTATTTAAAAAACGGTCAGAAATGAAATTAAAGAAACAAGTTTTTTCAACTAAAAGTAAGGAGCAACATTAAAACTTAAACGAACAGAAATAATTAAATTTAAGGCGGTGTACTCCCTCGTCAATACCTCACTCAACTGAAGTTTATTCAACTGAAAGTAAGCAGCAACATTAAAAATTAAATGAACAGAAATTGTTGAGTATATGGGGGTGCACCCCCTTTTCAATACCTCGCTTTTAGCGTTAAAGTTTTTTTTAGTACTTTCAAAAGAATTATTTATTCTAATTAAACGGCCTTTGTGTTCAAGGTCATTCTTAAAGAATTGGAACAAAATTCGAACTTCAGCGTAAGGAGCGAGGTATTGACGAGGTAGTGGATAATTGATGACGTAATAATTTTTCTTCGTTTGAAGTTTTAATGTTGCTTCTTACTTTCAGTTGTAAAAACTCGTTTTTTTTTTATTTAATCGTTTAAAAGACGTGTAACTCGTAGTCTTTTAAAATCTGATGATTGGATTGGGCTAACTGTAAATTTATTGATGTGACAGCGATTGTAAAAACTGACTAATATTTTCAAATTTCATACGATTTGTTGTATCAGTTACAGTTTTCAAAAAAAAAATTCTAGCTTAATTTAAAAAAAACTGGTTTTTCTAGAAACTCCAACCAAACAAAAATTTTTTTTGGCCAAACTGTCCAATGTATAGAGCTTCATTTTTGTGTTGTCTGGGGATAAGGAGAAAGTTTGCACCTACTTCAGATTTTTCTTGGTCAATTTCTCTTGGCTGCAAAATGAGACAAGACAAAGTCTTACATCCCTGTATTCTAATATATTTTGGAACAGTATATTTGTTCGTTATCCACAGCCCTAATATTCTTGGGACAGTGCATGGCTTTTATTGTATTTGTTGGTAATAGAATTTTATTGCGTCACTCTAAAACTAATCTAATTAAGAATTTCAATTCCCTGTCTAGGCTACTCAAAGAATAGTTTTTTGGTTCGTATTAATGGCCTTGTTTAACTAACTTGTGCGAGAAGTATTTCAATTTCGATTTCTGACACTAATTTCTTCCCGGATCGCCTTGTTGCTCTTCAACTCAAGAAACTAATGACAAAAATAGTTGTTCCTACTCAAGAACAAGAGGAAAGGCAGTTAGATCAATAATACAGCTACGGTTCATCGTAATAATGTTTCATATTCCATTTTCAATTAAGTACTCCACCGTCCCACCCCAAGTACTTTCAGGGGCGGATCCAGGATGCTTTTAGTGGGGGGTGCAAAATATTTTACTCCAATAAACTTGCGAACAAAGAAATACCGGTAATTTAAAGGAAACCTCAGCGACTACGCGCCGTAGGTAGGCTGTGGAAATGGTCGTAAATTTAATCTAAAACCTGCTGAGGTTTAAAGTTCTAATGAATCTGTTGAAATTACAATGACGTAAAAATATTGATACATAAAACAGTAAGTTATAGAAACCACCCCGTCATAATAAAATGAAAAGCTGTTCACCTCTATGAAAAATATGATATTTAATAGAAAAATGATATTATCCCTAAATCCACCACTATGTTAGGGGGGTGCGCGCTCCCACCTGGATCTGCCACTGAGTACTTTATATGTTTCCTTTCATTTTCAGGAATTTGAAATTTGTGATTTTACTTCCTCCTGCATCTGTCATTTCAAATAATGTAACCTCTTATTCGGTCACTCAGTTTATTTAGTAATTGTGGACTAGTCTGGAGGTTTTAATTTGATTAGAAATAGAAATAGGGTCAGGCCTACAGTATTGCCTTTATTGTATTGCCGTAAATAGTAGGCGCTGTTGATATGTTGGAGTGTACTTTTTATTTTTATATATTAATCTTTTACACTCCTAGGTTTTGAATAAAATCAGTAAACAAGTAATCCTTTGGTAGCGTAGTGGATTGATACACTGGTTTGCAATTCGAGGTGTGGGGTTTGACTCCCGTTGCTGCAAGGGTTGGCACTAAGGTTAATACCCACTACTGCAAAAAGACCAAACAAGTAAAGTAACCATCCGACGCCTTATGTACCATTCATGGCTTTTGAGGATCTTTATTTTTATCTTTTGAAAGTATTTGTTTTAAAAATAAAAAGCATTACAATTTGCAATTCGAAATCTGTTAAACAGCCAACTGGCATCTAACAAGAATGGATGAAATCTGACAAGAATGGCTGAATTAAGAATGGCATTAATATGGGGGCTAACCTCAACAGCCAGTTTCCTTTGATATGGGAATATATAAACATTCTTTTGAGATTTGCTTTACATTGTTTAAACAGATCAGTCATAATAATTTGCTCAAGATCTCTAAGAATGTAAAACTGTCTAAGATTTTTGAACAATATTTAGCTGACCCATCCCAGGGCATTTTAAATTCTTAATCAAGTAACTACTGTTATCAAATGACGGTGTAAAATCGCTGGTACATGGTGTTGTTTTATGTATTGTTATGTTATGTATTGTTTTATGTATGTGTTGTTTTATGTATGTTGTTTCACGATCGCTTGTATTTTTTAATGCCCTCTTTTACTTGTTTTTATAGTCACAGCTTGGTTATCTTTATAAGATCATTCTTGATCGGTTTTGTCTTGCAGAGAGGGTAGAGGGTAGAGGTAGAATTTGGTCGACTTAATAACATAGGGATTAGCACTGTTGTATTCGTTTCGTTCTTATTTGGTTGAGGAGAAAGAAAAGCTTTAGTAAGAAAGGCTATAGTAAGCAAAGTGAAAGCTGAAAAGTTTTGCTTTGGAATGTAAATACTGAGGAAAATGAAGGCTATAGTTTATACGAAATTCAAGAAAATGCATACGTTGATTGGTTATGCCGTTACTGCCTTTATTGAAATAAATTTTGTTTAGCCAATTTGCAGCAATATGATTAGACAAATTGTTAATATGAAAGCAATAACAAGTGCTTAGATTACTCAGGCTGGCAAGTGATACTGTTATTTGTATTTGTTCCTTTACTAAATATTTTAAGAACATACTTACCTTAATGAATATTTAACAAGAAATATATCGAGAAAAAAACTGAACAGCAGGTTTATGGCCAGTAAGAAGAAAAGAAAAAGACTACTGTCACGACGGTAGTATTTTGCCTATAAAAACTAGGAGTCTTCTGCGTCAAAACAATAGCAATCTAAAACACAACCCTTTGAAAAAGAAAATGGATAAAACCTAAAATTGAAAACAATAAAAGTAAAAAGGTGAATACAATGTATATATATATATATATATATATACATATATATATACATACAACTGTTACTACTACTACTACTACTACTACTATTACTACTGCTACTACTAATGACTCACCACATCACAAGGCTGCCTGAGGCCAACACAGCTGCGAACAGTCTTCCTCAATCCCGATATAATCGAAGCTTCCCTCTTAAAATTCCCACAGGAAGCTCCCATTTCCTTTAAGTCTTCCATTTTTCTATACCACATCCTCCCACCCAACCACAAATGACTTGCTTCCCGTTTAGCTCCAGACGGTTGGCCAAAAAGTGCACTCTTTTGCTACCCATCATCCTTCATTGGCAGAATGTGCCCTAGCCATCTCGGCATTTTTATGATTGTAGCCCTAGAAAGCGGGATTGAACCGCACTTTTCTTACAGCCTATTTTTTAATAAACGGTCATTAAGTCGGGTACCCAAAACAATAGGTAGGCAGATTTTCTGAAAAATATCTAGCAAATCTTCCTCCGTTTTTAGAAGCACCCATGCTTCAGAGCCACATTTAACCACTGTCATCACTATAGTTTTCAATATTCTAATCTTGGTTTTCAGACTTATCTTCCTATTCTTCCAAACTTTTTCCAACTGTGAAAAAACACCTTTAGCCTTGGCTATTCTACTTTTAGCATCCTTACTGCTCCCATTGTCTGTACTAATAATGCTATCAAGGTAAGTGAAGCTGTCTACTTGATCGCTCTTTTCGTTACTAGTGTCATCTTTTCATTTTTACTTATTCCTGGTCTTAGCGGCTAGTGAAATTCTGAGTAAAACTGAAATTCTAATAACTTCCGATATCACCACGCAAATAGCACGAATACACACAACAGAATGACAGGTTAGTTTTTCTCTGGTACAGTTTAAGTTTGGTAATCTAAGTGTCTAACATTACCATATTCAAACTTTACAAGAGACAATATAATTTGTCATTCTGTTGTTCCTATTCGTGCTATTTTTGTTATGATATTGGAAGTTATTAAGATGCGAGTTTTGTTTATTGCTTTTGATTTTTGTTTTATTGCTGGACGTGAAATCAAAATATTCAGAATTCTTTATTATCTAAGT
This sequence comes from Artemia franciscana, assembly GCF_032884065.1. Taxonomy (NCBI): domain Eukaryota; kingdom Metazoa; phylum Arthropoda; class Branchiopoda; order Anostraca; family Artemiidae; genus Artemia; species Artemia franciscana. Next base: position 139,822 of record NW_027062798.1, on the reverse strand, counting down.
TTTTTCCTTTTTGTGTTTGCTGCTTTGTTTTAAAATATTATACCCATTTTCTGTATATTTTCATTTTCTAAATTCTGTAAATAGAAAGGCAGGATCAACACATCGCACAGTATAGAGAACATACGAATTGAGAGATGTCCTTATGAATACGCAAAAGCAAAAAATATACTAAATAGAAATAATACCGAAAACTAAAACTTTTGAAATAGGAAAAGAGCCTTTAATCACATTCTTTACCATGTGCAATCATAAAATAGTCTAATATCTTCATTTTTTCCACAGACATAGCTATTACCCCCGAAAACTAAAACTTGTGAAGTAGGAAAAGAGCCTTTAATCACATTCTTTACCATGTGCAATCATAGAATAGTCTAATATCTTCATTTTTTTCCACGGACGTAGCTATTACCCCCGAAAACTAAAACTTTTGAAATAGAAAAAGAGCCTTTAATCACATTCTTTACCATGGCAATCATAAAATAGTCTAATATCTTAATTTTTTTTCCACGGACGTAGCTATTACCCCCGAAAACTAAAACTTTTGAAATTGGAAAAGAGCCTTTAATCACATTCTTTACCATTTGCAATCATAAAATAGTCTAATATCTTCATTTTTTTCACAGACGTAGCTATTACCCCCAAAACTAAAACTTTTGAAATAGGAAAAGAGTCTTTAATCACATTCATTACCATGTGCAATCATAAAATAGTCTATGGACACGGGTTTAATTATTTTGTCGTTAAAATTTCTACAGTGGAATGTTTTTAGCTTTCTTGATATAACTTGACAATTTTGAATGAATCAAATTGTCTGTGAAGTAGTCAAACCTACACGTAGAACGTACAACAATTTTAAATGAATCAAATGAATACGAAATGTGCATCTCAATCCCTCTTTCTAGGGCTGTAATTAGAGAAAGGTTGGTTGTAGGTTGAGGTGGCTTAGGCAGGTTCTGCGGATGTAGGATGAGAGATTGCCAAAGATTTTTCTTTTCAGCGAACCGTCTGAGGCTAAACGGAAAGTAGATCATCCTCGTCTGGGGTGGAAGGATGTCATTAATAAAGATTTAAAGGAAATATCAACTTCCTTGGAGGGTGTAAAGAGGAAGTCTTTGAATATATTGGGATGGAGGAGGAGCTTGCGTGGCTGTGTATTCCTCAGGCGGTCAGGCAGCTTGGTGCTGCAGTGAGTTGTTTGCAGTAGTAATTTAGAATAACTTAAAATTAAAGGCTAAAATACTCATTCCGTTTTTAAGAGGCTGAGATTGGTCCTACAATTTAATTAGTGTTTAAATTTAGTTTTTCTTGGATAACTCACTTTTAAGACACAAAACCAAAAAATCACCTGCCAAGTGTCCGGCACCACCATAAGCATCAAAGTGGGAACGCAGCTTTATAAGTGTGTAGTTTTTTTTCAAGTGCTGATTTTACGATCATGATCGGGTGCGTTTGTTTACTTGTCCGATTATTAATCTGATTAATCCAAGCGTTTTTTGAGACACATATGACGTCAGAGGTTAGTCGGAATATCCCCACAAACGCTCAGGATTACTTGTCCGTGGGCTGGCACTTTATAACCCCCAAATAAAAAGATTATTTGAGGATTGTGACGTCAATGCTATATATTTTTTTAAATGGATAAACATGTGAAATCGTTAAGTCTAGAGAAAAGACAAGGAAACTGTAAATAATAGAAATAATCTTAGCTTTTCAGTGACCTGTAAGTAATATTATGCATATTCCTTAGTATCTAAAGGGTTTTTGGTGTTCTAGGCCTGTCTTGCATAGGCTAAGCTTCATAAGGAGTCAGAAGAAAAGTTTTTTTGTTATTAAAAAGGTTGATTCTTAGGGAGGCAGCTATCACATTGGTGAGTTAGTCAAATGTTATTATATCAAACAGGCCTAGTTTCTAAACCATCCTATAATTATTAGTTGGAAAAAATTTAGAATGATTAGGCCAATACCTATAGCCTTTTATATAGTCTATATTTGTTGAGATTGCTATTTAAACTGGATTTTTAAGATACAGTAGGGGTAAAATTTTACTTTAAGCTACTTTTGGTTATCTTTGAAAGAGGTTAGGCTAGGAAAATGAAACTTTCAGGGATGTGTCTACAGGCTAAAGTATGTCCCAGGAAGGTATTTTGAAGTACCTACTTCTACTTCTTTTCCCTTTAAAGGGTCCTGAAATTTTTGGGTCCCTTAGTTTTTGGTTATCAGTTTCTTTTTCTCTGGCCTTAGTTCTTAATTATTCTGGCCTTAGACAACTCCCGTTGATTGAGCAGAACTTTAAGCCATAACACTGTTTTTTTCTAATTCTAGAAATAATCTTTTATGCCACCTCATTATAGGTTAAATATATGGCTTTTATTATTTATTCTCCATGAATTTTTGTTTTATTTGATTTCATTGATGTCAGTTGCTTTCTGTTAAAAATACATTTATTTTTTTACATCAAGCTTCTTCTTTTGTGAAAAAATTTGAACTGTTTTTCTTTTTATATATTATATAAAATGTAAAGGAATACCTGGCCCTTCATTTCACAGATTCAACTGAGAGTATTTGAGGCATCTTAGATCAAAATTCATTTGACACATTTTAATGTTTTTTTTTTTAGATGACATAGGACGCCATTAAAGTTTTGCATTTGCTTTGCTAAATTGTCTTAAAATGTGCCAAGTTTAGAGAGTTATGTTAATATTTTTCTTGCTGATGAGTATAATTTTTTTTTTAATTCCTTCTGTTTAAAGAATTTTAGAGAGATTCTGAGCCAACCATGGGTATATTGTTGTTACAAATGATTTTTCTCAAATGGGCTTGTGGAAAACAAGTAGAACATATAATTTCTCTTTTTTTATTATTTCAAAACCAGAATATCACAAAACTAAGCATTAATATTGCTGATTGTACCTAAAGTAAATAAAATCCCTGATGGAGTTTTGTTGATACCTGTTTAAAAATTTATTTGTCTTAATGAAATACATATTGTTTGTGGGACAGCAATGAGCAACTATGACTTGAGTTTTTTTTTTCAATATTTTCTTTTTTTCCAAATAATTTTTGCTCTCTGGTGACATTTGTGTTCCTTCCTAAGTGGCTGGCACTCTTGGTTGAGAATCCTTTATCCAAAGGGCATAGGTTTAATTTCTGGCATTAGCAGTTTATTTGGTTTGGGACAAAGGTCAGTGATGTAACTCTGTAAGTTCAGCCAGAATTGGCCCAAACTTAACAGGTTACCTAGAGAAATCTTGGGTCAGTAAGCAGGAAGGACATGCAAAAGTATAGGATGACTGGCCCCTAGCTTCCTATTGCACTTCCTGTCTAAAGGATTACCTGGTCCTTTACTAGGCTTCTGACTTAGCCATAGGAGCTTTCTTTTAAACCCATTAAATATAAGTACAAAGGAAGAAATGTCAGTAAGGTGGTCCTTCCTTTTCAATGAATTTTTGATGTACAGACAACAGTGTAGGTCATAAGAATTGGCTGGTGAATGTTTTGCAAGGTTTAAAAATTTAGGGCAATTGCTCAGGTTGGCAACTGAGCACAAAAGTAAAATTTTGTGAATGGTTTTTCTTTGTGAATGTTATATTTATGTCATGTCCAGAATTTTAAAGTTAATCTTCATTGTGTTTTTTTTTTAATTTCCATGGCCCTAGGACTTTAGTGTATTAAAACCTACCTATGTCCATCCATTTTCTTTTAAACAGAGAGGAGTTCTATGTTTCCTAGCTTCAATAAATTTATATGCAATTTTGAGACCAGGGTTACAAAGTAGGTCAAAACTTGCAAGTGTAACTATGATATGACTAATTAATTTGTAAGAAATATATATCAATTTAAAGATTAAAAAATTATGTAGAAAACAAACAAGACAAATAAATAAAAGTATCCCTTTACAACCATTTAATTAAGTGTAACAAATGTAGATTATCCCTAAGATTGAAATGAACAAAGCTTCAATTATGAATCTGTTTTCTTTAAACAGACTGAAGGGACAAACCTCTAAGCTATGACAAATTCAATCTCACTTTTGATCTCTTTCCTTTTCAATAGGAACTTTCTTTGGATTTTTTTCAACCAAGTAAATACAGTAGGGACATGATCAGGTATAAGTGACCTTCCACTTAGCCTACATACCCAGGGGAAAATTGTGCAGCTATACTAATAATTGGTAAATATTTTGTTGTTCATATGTTTGATTTACAAATAAAGTGAACATACTCCTTGATGCCCTTTTTTATTTTTTACAAACATAATAAGTGCTTCAAGTACAAGTTTTTGAGCTCTTGAAAATGACCAAAGTATACTCAAATAGTTTTTGGGTATAAGAAAGCTTAAAACATTGGTCTCAAACTTACTGTTTCATTATTAATCCATTTTTTACATGTTGTATAATCTATGAGCACTGATTTTCCACAATTAAGTTGGATTGATAAATTTTACAATATTATGCTGTATTTCTTCTTCTTTGATGCCAAATTTTCAATTAATGTAGGCCTACGTGTTTTTGGTCATTTTTGACAAAATAATGTATGTTTTTCACTGACACAATTTGTTAGGTTAAGTAAGGTCAAAAAGTGCTTAAACTTGAACTAGCAAAATAAGCAATTACTATATTTGTAAAGAACATACAAAAAGGCATCAAGTGGTATATTCACTTTATTTGTAAATCAAAATATGAACAACAAGAAATTCACCTCTAACATGCCTAATTTTCAAACATATAGCCCAAATTATATATTTCCAATGTTTTCTGCCACCTTTTACTTGTTTTTCCAGTTCTTGTTTTGCCACAGTTGCCTCAATTAACAGGTACAAGGGTTGAGGGATAGATTGGCAGAATCAATAGAAAATATGTAATTTCAACTATAGATTTCCATATTAGGAGGGTTGGGGCTAAAGTAGAGCAGGGCTGCATGTAGAAAGCTATAATTATTATGTAAATTACAAAGAATCATCTTTTTTTAACAGGTTTTCTTCTATAGGTCTACAGGTCCTTCTCTTGGCTTATACCACATCAAGCATTATATAACCAAAGAAGAATAAGTAGCAAAAAGCTATATATACATAAGCACATGTTATTTAACAATGACTTCTCTAGTGCTTAACTATGACCCCTTAGTAATATTAACAAGAAACAAGGGTAAAACTGGTGCAAATAGTATTACTGGCTTTCATATAAAGTGAATATACCACTTGATGCCTTCTTATATTCTCTTTACAAATATAATAACTTCTTCTACAGCAAATTCAGATTTAAGCACTTTTTCACCTCTTGATCTCTTAAAAATGACCGATAAATGGAGTCATTACAAATCTGTAATAGTTTAGAAACAAATTTGGGCTATATATTTGCACATCAGGGGGATGGGGGTAAAACATAGCATATATTATATATGTAAACTAACCATTGCTGTTTTTTTTTTCTTTTAACGTGTTTGTGCACATCAAATTTTAATGAAAAGAGAAATCACCAGTGCAACAGCACACATATAAAAAAATTCAAGCAATGGTTAGTTTACTTATTTAATATATGCTACACTTTACCCCCACCCCCTGATGTGCAAATATATAGCCCAAATTTGTTTCTAAACTATTACAGATTTGTAATGACCCCATATATAGGTCATTTTTAAGAGGTCAAAAAGTGCTTTAATCTGAACTTGCAGTAGAAGCGATTATTATATTTGTAAACAGCATTACAAAAGGCATCAAGTGGTATATTCACTTTATATGAAAGCCAGTAGGCTAATACTGTTTATACCAGTTTTACCCAATGGTAAAACTGGTACAAACATAAATAGGTAACAGAAAAAGTGAAATTTAGTGTAAATGACAATCAGGAACTGGATCAAGGGGGCCAAAAACAGGGCTATATAATTGGAGTTCAAAGAACGTGGTGATTTTTTAGTGAAAAAAAAAACACTTCCCTGGCTAATTTAGGACTTTGAATTAATTAGCCTACCAAAATTTTCCTATCCTATGCAATTGAAATAATTTTTCCTTTTCAGAGCATTAAGACAATTTATCACAATAAAAAATATCCAAAGCATCTTGAATGGAATGACTTAAAAAGGCAAATGACAACCACAATTTGAAATCTTACAATTAAACTTCTGGCCACACAAATTGTATTAGGCTACCCAGCTCTGAAATAATTGCTGAAGCTGTATTTGCCTGTAAAATTTGAAACAGGCCCAAAGTCCTAGCCTCTTCCTTGTCAAAACTTCACATAGCATTAAAACAATAATTACACGTGACCAATGTTGTTATTATTCGCAATTAATCTTGCCGTTTTAAGTGACACGTGGCCAGACAAGTATTTGTTGCTATCTTTTAGGGGTTCAACCTCGATTAGTAAAAATCCCATTGGGCAAGTAAACAAACGCACCCGATAATTTGAAATCCAATAATCAGTACTTCCATTGTCCCCGAATTTTCGGGGATTTCCCCGAAAATTGAGAAAAATCCCCGAAAAATAATGTCGTTCCCCGAATCCCCGAAAACTCCCCGAAAATCTTTCTTTTCCCATGATCTACCCGAAATAGAGTTACTGGAAGGCTCACTGTTCGTTCCACAATTTTAATATTGTTTTAAAACTTTATACTATGGTACGCTGGCGAACGTATGATATTGAAAAATATAAAACGGAATTGAGCTTATAGTTTGGAAATTCAAATCTTCTAAGCATTGGAAAGTTCAAAATTAACCGGTTGGATATAATATCTTCTGCTTCAAGTTATAATTATCTCGTGAGTATTGGTGATTCTTCGTATTTCCTTGATTATTTTACCATACTTACACTTTAGACAATTGTGATTGCAGCTAGATGCTTCAGTTACCTAACCAGGGTCTACCTGGTCCCACCCAAAATTTCCATCCCCCCTACTCTCAACCTCTATTTGGAGTCCTCCCTAAAGGACAAAGTGCAACAATATATACGCAAGCACCAAATGTTTGGTGCTTTGGAAGAAAAATGGAGGTATATTGTATATCAGTACTATGGCAGAGTCCTTCAGTGTTATAAGTCCCAGGAATATGAACACACTGAAAAACAATGTAGAGCTAAAGAGTCAGTCAGTCTGTTTGAAGTGCTCAGAGAAACACCAATCAATCCAGTGCCCATTGAAAACAATAGAAAACCAAGTGCCTCTGCGAAATTGGACTGGTTTCTGTGCCGACACAACAAACTCAATGATGGGATGTCATAATTCGGTAGCAAAGCTGATCAGTGACAATTATCCGTGGGTGGTAGTTGTCAAGTGTGGTTGCCATTCCATTCATCTGTGTGCTTCGTATGCCTGAGAGAAGCTTACCAAAACTCTGGAAGACTTTTGTAGCCACGTATAGAGTCATTTCTCTATGAGCGCTGAGCAAGTTGCAGTACTTAAAGAATTTCAAGATTTCTCGGCTACACCAGATCACAAAATTCTAGCCCCTGGACAAACCCGGTGGCTGTCCCTCCATGCATGTGTGCAAAAAATTGTTGAACAGCGGAGCGCATTGTCCCTCTATTTCACTAGTGCCAATTTTGATGACCCCACTCATTGCAACAAACTTGCCCTTAGTGCTCTGAAAAATCCTTTTATGAAGGTTCTAATTATGTTAGTTGATTACGCTCTAGGCCTTTTGAACGACTTTAATGTATTGTTTCAATCGAAGTCACCAATTTTCTATAAGCTGAAGATGGAAATACTTAAGCTTATTGCAACCTTGGCTATAAACTATATGGATGGAACCTGCGTCAGAAACTGTACTGATCTTTTGGCTCTTGACGTAACAGACAAGAGCCATTATGTTGACGTTCAGAAGGTCTATCTCGGGTATACTTCAGAAGAGGAGTTGGCATCCTTGGTCTCGTCTAGTCCAGATATCTCACAGTTGGAGGTGAGGAAGGTCTACATAACAGCAAGAGACTTTTACAAGGAGGCCAGTATCCACATACAGAGACGCTTTACGTTTGAATGTGACGTTTATGAGTTCACAAGTCTACTTGATCCTGTCAATTCTCGAAATTTGAACCCACCTAGCTTAGCAAATTTTTTAAGAAGTCGTGGGTTGCCTTCGTGGAACAAGGCTCTAATTGACAGGGAATGGCGTGAACAGAGCGCTGTTTCTTTGGCGGGCTTAGACATATGTACGATGTCCGTGGAGGAGTATTGGAAGTTTATTTGCAAGCAGACATACCCATGTGGAAAGCCGAGGTTTGAAAACCTAAGAAAGGTTTTAGATTACTGATTTTAGTACTGATTACTAGATTACTGACTATAGTACTAGATTACTAATGAGCTCTTGTCGCGTGCAAAAAGTAACCAGTTATTTTTTCCTATTGAATGTGTCTGGACTTCTAAATTAGCATAATGTCTAATGAGAAAGAAAGACTTGTGCATAATGCTTTGCTAAATTATTTATCACGAGCGCTCCAAGCAAATAAGACTGATGAAATTTGCGAAAAGCCAGTGGGATTTTATGACAAGGATACGATTATAAAAGCTAAGGATACACTTTGGCACTATTCGAATACTTTGAGTTGCAACGCTGCTCGCCAAAAGATTGCCGATAATGGGTGCGTTTCTTTACTTGTCCAATGGGATTTTTACTAATCGAGGTTTAATCCCTAAAAGATAGCAACAAATACTTGTCTGGCCACGTGTTACTGAAAACGGCAAGATTAATTGCGAATAATAACAACATTGGTCACGTGTAATTATTATTTTAATGCTATGTGAAGTTTTGACAAGGAAGAGGCTAGGACTTTGGGCCTGTTTCAAATTTTACAGGCAAATACAGCTTCAGCAATTATTTCAGAGCTGGGTAGCCTAATACAATTTGTGTGGCCAGAAGTTTAATTGTAAGATTTCAAATTGTGGTTGTCATTTGCCTTTTTAAGTCATTCCATTCAAGATGCTTTGGATATTTTTTATTGTGATAAATTGTCTTAATGCTCTGAAAAGGGAAAATTGTTTCAATTGCATAGGATAGGAAAATTTTGGTAGGCTAATTAATTCAAAGTCCTAAATTAGCCAGGGAAGTGCTTTTTTTTTTCACTAAAAAATCACCACGTTCTTTGAACTCCAATTATATAGCCCTGTTTTTGGCCCCCTTGATCCAGTTCCTGATTGTCATTTACACTAAATTTCACTTTTTCTGTTACCTATTTATGTTTGCACCAGTTTTACCATTGGGTAAAACTGGTACAAACAGTATTACTGGCTTTCATATAATTTGAATATACCACTTGATGCCTTTTGTAATGCTGTTTACAAATATAATAATTGCTTCTACGCAAGTTCATATTTAAGCACTTTTTGACCTCTTAAAAATGACCTATATATGGGGTCATTACAAATCTGTAATAGTTTAGAAACAAATTTGGGCTATATATTTGCACATCAGGGGGTGGGGGTAAAGTGTAGCATATATTAAATATGTAAACTAACCATTGCTTGAATTTTTTTGTGTGTGCTGTTGCACTGGTGATTTCTCTTTTCATTAAAATTTGATGTGCACAAACACATTAAAAAAAAACAGCAATGGTTAGTCTACGTATATAATAAATGCTATGCTTTACCCCCACCCCCATGATGTGCAAATATATAGCCCAAATTTGTTTCTAAACTATTACAGATTTGTAATGACTCCATTAATAGGTCATTTTTAAGAGGTCAAGAGGTGAAAAAGTGCTTAAATCTGAATTTGCAGTAGAAGAAATTATTATATTTGTAAAGAGCATATAAGAAGGCATCAAGTGGTATATTCACTTTATATGAAAGCCAGTAATACTGTTTGCACCAGTTTTACCCTTGTTTCTTGTTAATATTACTAAGGGGTCATAGTTAAGCACTAGAGAAGTCATTGTTAAATAACATGTGCTTATGTATATATAGCTTTTTGCTACTTATTCTTCTTTGGTTATATAATGCTTGATGTGGTATAAGCCAAGAGAAGGACCTGTAGACCTATAGAAGAAAACCTGTTAAAAAAAGATGATTCTTTGTAATTTACATAATAATTATAGCTTTCTACATGCAGCCCTGCTCTACTTTAGCCCCAACCCTGCTAATATGGAAATCTATAGCTGAAATTACATATTTTCTATTGATTCTGCCAATCTATCCCTCAACCCTTGTACCTGTTAATTGAGGCAACTGTGGCAAAACAAGAACTGGAAAAACAAGTAACAGGTGGCAGAAAACATTGGAAATATATAATTTGGGCTATATGTTTGCAAATTAGGCATGTTAGAGGTGAATTTCTTGTTGTTCATATTTTGATTTAAAAATAAAATGAATATACCACTTGATGCCTTTTTGTATGTTCTTTACAAATATAATAATTGCTTATTTTGCTAGTTCAAGTTTAAGCACTTTTTGACCTTACTTAACCTAACAAATTGTGTCAGTGAAAAACATACATTATTTTGTCAAAAATGACCAAAAACACATACCTTAATTGAAAATTTGGCATCAAAGAAGAAGAAATACAGCATAATATTGTAAAATTTATTAATCCAACTTAATTGTGGAAAATCAGTGCTCATAGATTATACAACATGTAAAAAATGGATTAATAATGAAACAGTAAGTTTGAGACCAATGTTTTAAGCTTTCTTATACCCAAAAACTATTTGAGTATACTTTGGTCATTTTCAAGAGCTCAAAAACTTGTACTTGAAGCACTTATTATGTTTGTAAAAAATAAAAAAGGGCATCAAGGAGTATGTTCACTTTATTTGTAAATCAAACATATGAACAACAAAAAATTTACCAATTATTAGTATAGCTGCACAATTTTCCCCTGGGTATGTAGGCTTAGTTGAAGGTCACTTATACCTGATCATGTCCCTAATGTTTTTACTTGGTTGAAAAAAAATCCAAAGAAAGTTCCTATTGAAAAGGAAAGAGATCAAAAGTGAGATTGAATTTGTCATAGCTTGGAGGTTTGTCCCTTCAGTCTGTTTAAAGAAAACAGATTCATAATTGAAGCTTTGTTCATTTCAATCTTAGGGATAATCTACATTTGTTACACTTAATTAAATGGTTGTAAAGGGATACTTTTATTTATTTGTCTTGTTTGTTTTCTACATAATTTTTTAATCTTTAAATTGATATACATTTCTTACAAATTAATTAGTCATATCATAGTTCCACTTGCAAGTTTTGACGTACTTTGTAACCCTGGTCTCAAAATTGCATATAAATTTATTGAAGCTAGGAAACATAGAACTCCTCTCTGTTTAAAAGAAAATGGATGGACATAGGTAGGTTTTAATACACTAAAGTCCTAGGGCCATGGAAATTAAAAAAAAAAAAACAATGAAGATTAACTTTAAAATTCTGGACATGACATAAATATGACATTCACAAAGAAAAACCATTCACAAAATTTTACTTTTGTGCTCAGTTGCCAACCTGAGCAATTGCCCTAAATTTTTAAACCTTGCAAAACATTCACCAGCCAATTCTTATGACCTACACTGTTGTCTGTACATCAAAAATTCATGGAAAAGGAAGGACCACCTTACTGACATTTCTTCCTTTGTACTTATATTTAATGGGTTTAAAAGAAAGCTCCTATGGCTAAGTCAGAAGCCTAGTAAAGGACCAGGTAATTGTTTAGACAGGAAGTGCAATAGGAAGCTAGGGGCCAGTCATCCTATGCTTTTGCATGTCCTTCCTGCTTACTGACCCCAGATTTCTCTAGGTAACCTGTTAAGTTTGGGCCAATTCTGGCTGAACTTACAGAGTTACATCACTGACCTTCGTCCCAAACCAAATAAACTGCTAATGCCAGAAATTAAACCTGTGCCCTTTGGATAAAGGATTCTCAACCTAGAGTGCCAGCCACTTAGGAAGAAATACAAATGTCACCAGAGAACAAAAATTATTTGGAAAAAAGAAAATATTGAAAAAAAAAAAATAACTCAAGTCATAGTTGCTGTCCCACAAACAATATGTATTTCATTAAGACAAATAAATTTTTAAACAGGTATCAACAAAACTCCATCAGGGATTGTATTTACTTAAGGTACAATCAGCAATATTAATGCTTAATTTTGTGATATTCTGGTTTTGAAATAATAAAAAAAGAGAAATTATATGTTCTACTTGTTTTCCACAACCCCATTTGAGAAAAATCATTTGTAACAACAATATACCCATGGTTGGCTCAGAATCTCTCTAAAATTCTTTAAACAGAAGGAATTTAAAAAAAAATTATACTCATCAGCAAGAAAAATATTAACATAACTCTCTAAACTTGGCACTTTTTAAGACAATTTTTAGCAAAGCAAATGCAAAACTTTAATGGTGTCCTATGTCATCTAAAAAAAAAAAAAACATTAAAATGTGTCAAATGAATTTTGATGTAAGATGCCTCTAATACTTTCAGTTGAATCTGTGAAATGAAGGGCCAGGTATTCCTTTACATTTTATACAATATATAAAAAGAAAAACAGTTCAAATTTTTTCACAAAAGAAGAAGCTTGATGTAAAAAAATAAATATATTTTTAACAGAAAGCAGCTGACATCAATGAAATCAAATAAAACAAAAATTCATGGAGAATAAATAATATAAGCCATATATTTAACCTATAATGAGGTGGCATAAAAGATTATTTTTAGAATTAGAAAAAAACAGTGTTATGGCTTAAAGTTCTGCTCAATCAACAGGAGTTGTCTAAGGCCAGAATAATTAAGAACTAAGGCCAGAGAAAAAGAAACTGATAACCAAAAAAATAAGGCACCCAAAAATTTCAGGACCCTTTAGAGGGAAAAGAAGTAGAAGTAGGTACTTCAAAATACCTTCCTGGGAAATACTTTAGCCTGTAGACACATCCCTGAAAGTTTCATTTTCCTAGCCTAACCTCTTTCAAAGATAGCCAAAAGTAGCTAAAGTAAAATTTTACCCCTACTGTATCTTAAAAATCCAGTTTAAATAGCAGTCTCAACAAATATAGACTATATAAAAGGCTATAGGTATTGGCCTAATCATTCTAAATTTTTTCCAACTAATAATTATAGGATGGTTTAGAAACTAGACCTGTTTGATATAATAACATTTGACTAACTCACCAATGTGACAGCTGCCTCCCTAAGAATCAACCTTTTTAATAACAAAAAAACTTTTCTTCTGACTCCTTATGAAGCTTAGCCTATGCAAGACAGGCCTAGAACACCAAAAACCCTTTAGATACTAAGGAATATGCATAATATTACTTACAGGTCACTGAAAAGCTAAGATTATTTCTATTATTTACAGTTTCCTTGTCTTTTCTCTAGACTTAACGATTTCACATGTTTATCCATTTAAAAAAATATATAGCATTGACGTCACAATCCTCAAATAATCTTTTTATTTGGGGGTTATAAAGTGCCAGCCCACGGACAAGTAATCCTGAGCGTTTGTGGGGATAATCCGACTAACCTCTGACGTCATATGTGTCTAAAGAAACGCTTGGATTAATCAGATTAATAATCGGACAAGTAAAGAAACGCACCCAATGTGTTAGATATGCTCAAAACTGATCCAGTTATGTGAGACTAACCGGATCATAATGCCGAAAATCGTAATCTTTGATCCTACGGAGGTCCCAACTGCGCCTGATGAATTGAGTGCTATTGTTACTCAAAAAGCGACAAAAATCTCCAATAATTTGAAGGACTTTATTGAAAGCGAGAAAAAGCCCTTGCAGCTGAGAAACTTGCTACATCCATGAATCAATTAGTCACTCCACCGGCCAAGCCTTCCTATGCAGTTATTCTCAAGAAGCCCCCCTTAGACCTTAAAAAGCCTGACTCCCGTAAAGCTTATCTGTAGTATGTTTGTGGAGAAGCTAGTGGGAATATAATCGAGCTTCGTCCCAGTAGAGACGCCTGGAGAGTAGTCACAAAGGATAAGTGGTGCCGAATCTAATATATCACGCATAAGCCGGAATAACCCTGAAGTCGAGCCTAAACTTCAATGCCCCTCCTTTTTCGGTATTATCCGTTATGTTCCTGAAGATCTGAATGAAAATAGCCTATATGATCTGATTGCCAACTGTTTGAAAGCAACTCAAATCCAAAACACCCGTTCGCTTAAGCTTATTTTTGAGTTCAAAGAGGACCTCGAATCTTCTATTCGCTTTCCGCCCATCATAGGGTAAGAAAGAGTTATTAGTATATTTCAACGCTTGCCACCCCAATGCTTTTCTTGCCAGTTATATGGTCATTTTGCGTCTGCGTGCTCAGGTACCCGAAAAAGTTCCAAGCGTGGTGAGCCTGGCCACTCCACAGCCAAAGATAATCCTTGTACCCAGGCACTTAAGTGTGCTCTTTGCAATTTCTCCGACCACCCATGTTACACTTTTAAATATCCTGTTGCTCAGTCTCTTCTAAAGAATTCCAATACCTGAAGAAACCTTAAAAATTGTATCGTGGGACATCAATGGGAAAGTTCTACCGAGACATCACCTACTGTCTGAACTTTGCTTGCGGTTTGACGTGGTGGGTCTTCAGGAACACTTCTTGTCAAGCGATAGTTGTCAACTGTTGGAGATCAAGTCTTCTCATAATCTCTTTTTCCTCCATGCTAAGTCCACTCGCGGTAGGCCTTCAGGTGGTTTGACCCTGATGATACGGAAAGAGCTACCTGGCAATCTAATTGCTATGTCTGATAGTTTCCTTGCGGTTGAAGTTTCGAATGTGGTCATATTCGTCGTTTATTTTCCTACTAATTACCGTAATGATATGTCTGAGAGAAAGTTCTCTCTCACATGTACATCTATTGCCAAGCTAGTATCAAAATATGAAGATGAATGCCTAAGTTGTCTCCTGTTTGGTGACTTTAACTGTGAACTTTCTGACCCTGAAAATAATAGATCTCAGATCTTGCTCCATGCTTGTCCAAGTCTCACCTATGTTGGAAATGATCGTGATTTTACGTACATCCATCAATCTGGTTCCGTGTCTCAGTTGGACTATTTCTATTGTTGTTCTATGATTAAACCCACCTCTATTACTACGGTTCTTCTTGATTTCTCCATATCCGACCACATGCTGATCTGTAATTCTTTTCAAATAAAGCCCTTGCTGCAAACTTCACCCACAAACTCCCCACCTAAATGGTTGTTCAGCCTCAACTGGGAAGCAGCTTACATCGATTCCTACCAGAGTTTATGTGACTACATACTGTCGAAGATCCGAATTCCTTTCGCACTTCTCTGTTGTCCGAATGTGACAGTAGAATCAGAAAAAAACATCCTACTAAACATCTACTGTTCTGAGATAACGCATGCTACACATAGAGCTGAGAAAACTTCAGTTCCGGTCCGCAAAATTCGCCACGACATGGAAGTGCGTAACTGGCAGAATAATCCTAATCTCCTGGCCGCACAGCAAGTAATAGCACAACAAGTAATAAAGCCGTCGTGCTTTTTCCGTGGGATTAATCTTTCGCTGCTGAACTTTGCTGATGACATTCTTCATATTTCTTGTTCGATATCTGTATTTTAACAAAATTACGACTCACTTGCAGCGGTATACAAGTAGATCGGACTTTCCTTCAACGAATCTAAAGCAGAACTTCTTTTCTTCAATGGTTCAAAAAATGAGCTTTCAATTAACCTCTCCGTTAAAATTGGCGACACTCTGATTAAGCCTTGTGAGTCCCTTACGTATCTTGGCCTTCCTATTTCTTCTACATTGAAGGACACACGCTCAGCACTGACAAACGATCTCTGTTCCCGTCTACGAGCGTCTTACGGATTACTTGTTGCCAATAAGTATCGTTTCAACCGTCCTTTCCTTGCCCGGCTATACAATGCTTTTACTACCCCCCCATCTGTTTGCTCTGGCTCCCTTCTGGAAAATATTCAAAGCTACCGAAAAGAAAGCCATTTGCAGCGCATTTCACAGATATGATAAATTTCTCCTGCGTCTCCCTTTGTGGGACAGCAATGGCGGCATCTCCAGGAAATATAAGGTGACCAACCCTTCCATGGACATAGAGAGAAGAATCTCCAAATTCAGTACCAATGTTTTAAGAGCCAACCACCCCTGGACTAGTGTTATTTTATAATATTTGTAGTGGAAGTGTATTTAAATTTTTGTACTTTTCTTTCTTTTTCTTTTATATACTCCGTCTTTTCCGTTTTTGACGGGTAATAAATTAATCATAATAATAATTACATGTGTGCACTGCAATTTTCTAACGTTACAGCAGAACGCTTGTTCAGAGCCCTCAAAGATTTGAAAACAGATAAACGAAACTGTTTGGCGACAACATCGGTTGCGTGTTGTCTTCAGACCAAAGTGGGAATGAAGAGACTCAATCTCAGTGCCTCTTCTCTTGTCCTTGACCGTAAAATGACGAAGCTTCTGTCAAATGTTAAGGCTTCTGCAACTGCTGAAGAAGCAGCTACGCTTATTTCTGGTTATGTGGCTCCTTAGGTCGTAGGTAGTGTGCTTAGTTTAGCTGATATTGAGCCTCTTCGTGGCAATTTTCAATGACATGTTCTTTTTGTATAATTGAATATAATTGAAACTTGAAGGCTTTATTTTTTCCTGTACAGTATTTTACGAACAAGGTTTGTTGCAAATACATGTTTGATCATTCGAAAAATTCTTTTGGCTTTCCCATTCAAAAAGACTCCCTTTTTGGTGCAGAATAAATTGAAAAAGCTGATTTCCACTCTAAGATTTAAGCAGGCCTAAGTGTTTGAAGCTAGGTAGAACCGCCAGACCGAAAAGGCTTTTGAAACACCAGTCAAGAAAATACAACCAGTATATATTTTCAACCAATCAGAGAAAAACGGATTGGCCAGGTATCCTAAACTAAATTATTTTTATTTATTTTAACTTTATCTTTTTAAACCGAATCTTACGCGTGGGGACCTTTATGGTATTTGTCCGGGATAAATTTTTAACGGTATTGAATTGTTTAGACGATTTTTCCTGGGAGAGGAATAATTTTTCTGTGGAGATGGAGCTGGATTTTCTGGCATTTAAAAAAAACTGTTTGAAATAAAATAAAAGATTTTTTCCGTCTGAAAGTACGCCCAAGGAGCAACATTAAAATGAAAAAAAAAAATTATATATATGAATGCGATAGCCCCCTTTTTTTTACGCTTAAGTTCAGATTTAGTCCCGATTCTGTAAGAACAACTTCGAAAGCAATTGAAAAATGAGAAGCTTAAGTACTAAAAAACTTCAGCATGAATAGTTGGGCGTTTAGAAGGGGACAGTCCTCTCACTATGTTATCGTTTCTATTCGTTTTAATTTTTAATTCTGTTCCTTGCTTTCAGGTGATTTAAAAAAATTAAATTTCTGGTGTAAGTTCATGTTTGCATGCCAAAGAATATTCATTAATTTCGAGAAATCATTGCACATGCTATTGCTTTGTATGAGATTATTGCCTTTCTATAGGCTACTTTATTTTCGTCGTCTTTCTGAAAATAAATGACATAAAAATCTCGTTTTCGGGCTATGGGAATAAAGTAGCAAAGATAATATAGAACCTAAAGCAACAAAATTGAAGTGTCATTCAGCCTATTTTTCTTAATTTATTTAAAAATAGTTCTGAAGTTTTGTCTGCAATACCAGCAAAATCATTTTTGGCTATGGGTTCCAATCCTGTACCCTAGCTCTAGAGCCTATTCTGTTAAAAACTTGATTAAGTACGCGGATCCAAGCCCTACTTGAGCCTGAAAACGAAGCTATAAACAATTTTGGCTCCCAAATTTTGTAACAAAGTTCCATTTTGAACTTGCCCCCAAAAATTCCCCGAATCTTGAAGACTTGTCCCCGAAAACTCCCCGAATTTTTAAACTTGTCCCCGAATTTTGAGATTCAAGAGTGGAAGCCCTGCCAACAATGTGTGTATGATTAATTTTGAACTTGATTGTCAAAAGAAATCGGTAAGTTGCTACTTAAATGTATTCGTTTTCTCTGCAATTAAATATGAATTAGAATTTCTCTGCAATTAGTAAGTTAGCAAAGTATACCAGGGAGGCCTAGTCTAGCAGTCTGTACAACAATTTTGTGTTTACAGGCATTGGGTTTTACACAGATTTGACAAAAAATGTGGTAAAAATATAGTAGCTGGGTGCATCTGAAGGGAATATGCCAAACAAACAAAAGTAAGACAGTACTATAGGCCTAGGTTCTATGTTTCATGCTATTTCCAAATATCATGATGGCCCCAGATATAGCCTTAGAAGTTTATTTGTCAATGAATTGAACCTAGGGTAAAGGTAAAGATGTACATTTTTGTATAATTCAGTATTAATGAGGGAACTTACACTTGGGTTTCTATATTAGGTTAAGACCCACAGTACTCACCCTAGTGTCTAATCTTGGCCAAAAGTTCTGATTAAAAAGTAAGCTATGTTTCTTATACAAAACAGCAGACTCCTAAACTTAGACCTTATGTAGATAGAGTTTGATAGGTTATGATAGGCAAATGGTTAAGAATAGGCCAGACCAGTTGGAATTAGGCTAACTGAATACAATTTTGAAAAACATATAGTTTTCAAAAATTTTAATTTAGACAAAAGTTGGCTCTACACCCTAGCCTATATAAATACAATTGTTCTCTTTCACAGTAATTTTTTAGGTTAAATCTACCTAAGTTTGTCTATGTATTTAATTATGATATGTTGTCATAACATTAAGATCCTATGTTCTAAGATTAGGTTCAAGCTTTAAATGTCTGGCCAAGATTAGGCTCTTCTGTTTCTATCAGTAGGCTATTTGCAGTTGTAAGTGTTGTTAAATATTTAACAGCCTATAGTTAAAATATTTAAGCTAATGGTAATTGTTTAGTTTCATCACAAACTGTTTAAACTGGAAACTATTCCATACTATAGCCATATATATTCCATACTATATTTCCATACTATAGCTCCTAAAAATGCTATTTCTAGAAGTGCTTCCATTTCTGGAAAACCGTCTATTGGGAAAAAAATTGCCATTTGTAGCTGACTCAAGAATACAAATTATCATTTTCATGATAATTATCATTTTCATTGCTAAGAAAATTATCATTTTCTTAGCAATGAAATGTTATTTTGAAATTCAGTTTACAGGAATTCTAAAAAAGAGCCTGAAACCCCTTGAAAACTACATCAAAGCAAAACATTAATGTAAGTGTGAAGTGGTTTCAGGGCCTGTTTAAAAATTCATAGAAATATGTTTTCAACATGACATTTTACTAATAAGACTAATGAAAATAATAATTACCATTGCTGAATCAGCTATTTGGGAATTTTTCTCACTAGACAGTTTTTTTTATATACACATTTCTAATACAAAGCAATAGAGAAATATATTAATTAGGACTATGGACTATATAGGACAATCAAGAAAGGGGGGAATTTGCAAGCAAAACAGTTAGCCTATTATGTTTATAAAGACCATTACAAAATTACCAAGTTCTGTTTTCACCTTATCTCTATGTCAGTAATAGAATCATGTTCATATTTACCAAATTTGGCCATACATAATAGGTCTTTAGTTCAAGCCAGGTCCATCATGTGGGGGTGGGGGCTTTCTTCCACCAGATTTTAGCAATTTTTCCTATCTTTTATTCTTCATTAAATAAAAAATCTTTTTGAAAAAGAAGTTTTTCAATGAAAAGTAATGGCCACATTAAACATAAGATCAGTAGAAACAAATTCCTATAATAATTTAGACTCAAAATGGCCAGATTTATTACTGAAGAATAAATGAAACCCAAAATGCACAGAAACTAAATAAACAATCATAGCAAACAAACATACAACAGATACTAAAAAAGATGAATTGATTAATCTTAAAATGAGTAAAACTTAAATCAAGCATGCAAATCCAGCTTAAACTGAGTAAAACTCACTACAAACAAGAGTGCAGCTACTGCCAGCTTCCCTAACTATAAATGTTTGAAGCCTACTGCAACAGTCCAGTCTTGGCAGTATTTTCAGAGTAAGGAGCAGCTGTGACTTGGAGTTGGTGACTAGTGGTATGTCATCAGCAAATTCACAATCAGTGATAATGCTATCCCTGTGTTTGAGTCCAAAGCTCAACTTTTGTGTCATGCAAGTTATACGTGATCTATATTACAGTTAAATAGCTCTGGAGTAACTGAGCAACCTTGCCTGACTCCTGTTCTTACTGAATAGAATATGCTGTATCTACCATTTATTTACACACTGCTCTCAGCGTCTTGATAGATGACCCTGAGTAGGCAGACATATTTTGACAGTGGGGCAGTATTAGAAAGGACTTTCCATTGTGAATCTTGATCAATATGCTGCCTTAAAATCAACATAAGCAATGAAAGCCTACAGGCAGAACTTGCTTACCTTCTCATTGATTTGTCTTATAGAAAATATCTGCTCTGTCATTGATTTGCCAGGTATAAGAAAGGTGGGGGGGGGGGAAGCCGTCCTGGCCAAGTGCGTTGGTGCGCTGGATTTGGGATCCCTTGTCTGAGAGGACACGGGTTCGAATCTCAGTGTACCCAATTCTTCAGTTTGGGATGGGGGTCAGTGGCATGACTCTGTAAGCTTAGCCAGAGTCGACCTAGCTCTAAATGGGTACCTGGAGAAATCTGGGGAAGGTAAACAGGAAGGGTGTGCAAAAGCACAGGATGGCTGGCCCCAAACCCCCCATTACACTTCCTGGCTGAAGGGCCAAGAAACAGAGATCAGCACCGCCAGTACATACTGTAAAGTCTAATGCCATATCCTTTACCTTTTTTTTTTTTTACCTTTTATAAGAAAGGTAAGATAATATAGAGCCAAGTTCACTTCATATGTCTAGAAAGAAAAAACGAAACAAAGAAACAAATAATGCAGCAAGACAAAAGTAAAGAAAACACCAATTAGGCTTAAAAATGGTCAATAAAATAAACACAAAAGCAAAAAAAATTTAAGTCCAAGAGCTAAAATGAACTTTATCCAATTAATAAAAAAACAAAACAGAAAGGGTTGGAGATAAATAAAATCAAGGCTAAAAGAAAAGTATTGTCAAATTTGTATTCAAAGTCAAATACTGTAAAATAAAATAAAAACACTTAAAATTAAGTCAAATTAACTGTCAAAATGAAATATTTACAACTAAAGAAAGGACTGTGCTGAAGACAAGTTCAAAGATGAAATAGAGCAGAAATAAATAACACAAATGGTAAAAATAAAACTGACCAAAGATAAAAACAGTGTATGATTATTGTGAGCATACATCAACAACTAAATTAAGGGGCAGAGGAGTTAATTTGGATGCAGAATATAGTTCAGGAATCTATAAGGTGCTCCAGAATAAAGGGAACAAAACTTCCCTGGAACCTCTCATTAATAGTATGGATCAGAGAGTATGTTGGAATTGCCCAGAAAGCTGAGCAGGGGAGTCTTGTCTAATGGGGGTGTAAAAATCAGGAAAGATGTCCTCAGTACAAGAGTTAGGTATTGCAGGTTTAGCAAAACGTAAACAAATTTGTTCTCTCCTTCCTTTTAGTGTGGTAATGCATGCAGATTTAAGGAGGAAGGAGTATGGAATTTTGCTCTCTTTGTAGATGATCCTGAGCAAATGCTTTTGGATTGACTCAATTTTGCTGCTAAGTTAACTTGAAAATTGTAAATGCCAGACTAGACATGCATATTCCAATAGTGACCTGATAAATGATTAATAAGCATGGAGGGAATGCATGTTAGGGCAGTTAAATTTTTTGAAAAGTTTTAACATAGATAGTGAAACATTTGCTTGTTTAACAATGTTTGAAACATGCATGTCCCACTTGAGATTATTTGAAATTGTATAATTTCAAGGGTTGAGGCATAACTTACAACCATTGCCCCCAGGCTCTTTGGGTCTGTGTCAATCCTGGAGGTATTTTTATCTGATCTTTGAAATATTTTGAAGAATATGGCTATCTCAAAATTTTGATTGGATGCTTTTGGGGAAAATAGAGATGGGAGGGGGGGGGGCTAGTTGCCCTCCACTCACTTTTGGTTCTTAAAATGGGAACTAGAACTCTCAGTTGCCAATCAAATGAGCCTTTTCCAAAATTTATACAACCACTCCTTCCATATGAAGCACCCCTGGAAAAAATATTGATGCCTTATAGTCTTAACTATAGGCAATGGTATGGTGGTGTCTTTGATTACAATTAAACATAAAAAAGAAATTTTCAACTGGAAATAAGGAGCAACATTAAAACTTAAAATGAAGAAATTGTTATGTATATGAGGGGGATGCTTCCTCCTCAATACCTCACTCTTTATGCTAAAGTTGAAACTCTGTTCCTATTATTTAAGAATAACTATTAGAATAATAAGCTTTTTTAAAACTTCTAAAAAAAACTTTAGTGGAAAGAGCAATGTATTGAGGAGAAACTTTCAAGGAATGGTGAGGGCCATGTTGAGGTGAATCAAACACCCACTATTTACATATGAGTTATCAAAGGGATGTATTAGCAATATCCAAGTAACTCCTTAGGATATTGAGCTGAAACTTCTAGGGCTATCAAAATTGCTCCCACTTTTGCTGCTACTTCTTCCACTACTGCTGCTAGTATTCGACCAAATTAAAATAGTTTGTGCATCAGGGTTATCAAAATAGAACAAGTAGACAAGATAACCTGGCGGGGTATCTTAGGGTTGGAATAAGGTATAAAATAGAAACTTTCAGGAAAAGTTTTTGCTGCTTTAAAATAAAAGCTGGTTGTCAATAAACTGTCTAAGCAATATTTCAAGAATGACTGAGGTTCAATCAGGTTCAAAGTTTAGAAGCTACTACTAGTCTCTTAGTACTCTTATTTATAGAGCTTCCAAGCTTTAGAACAAACATAGTAAAGATATTAAGGCTCTATACAGCTCTATACTTACAGTTCGTTACCACGAGCTGTTTGATATTCAGTTGAGTTGTGGGCAGCCCTGTTGGCTATGCTGACGAATTTGAGACGACAAATGTTTTTCTTCGATTTTCGTTGGACTCATATGACGAATATACTACTACTACTACTAATAATAACTCACTGCAGCACCAAGCCGCCTGAGGCCAACACAGCTACGCACGCTCCTCCTCCAACCTAATCTATTTAAAGCCTCCCTCTTTACACCCTCCCAAGAAGTTCCCATTCCCTTTAAATCTTTATTTATGACATCCTCCCAACCCAGACAAGGACGACCTGCTTTCCGTGTAGCCCCAGACGGTTTGCCAAAAAGGACAATCTCCGGCAATCTGTCATCCTTCATCTGTAGAACGTGACCTAACCATCTCAACCTTTCTTTCATTTTAGCCCCAGAAACCGGGATTGAACCACACTTTTCGTACAACCTACTGTTTGAAATACGGTCAGTCAGCCGGGTACCCAGAACAATCCGTAGGCAATTTCTCTGGAAAACATCTAGTGAATTTTCATCTGCTTTTCGGAGTGCCCATGCTTCTGAGCCATATTTGACCACTGTCATCACTGTAGCTTCCAATATTCTAATCTTGGTTTGTAGACTTATCTTTCTATTCTTCCAAACTTTTTTAACTGTGAAAAAACACCCTGAGCCTTAGCTATTCTACTTGTAACATCTTCACTGCTCCCACCATCTTTACTAATAATACTACCAAGGTAACTGAAGCTCCCAACCTGATCAATCTTTTCGTTACCTAATGTCACCTGTTCATCTTCACTACTTCCTAGCCTTAGTGACTTAGTCTTCTTAACATTAAATTTCAAGCCTATTTTAGTACCCTGAACTCATAAAACCTCTAAAAATTCATTCATTTTGCTCACACTTTCATCTAATATGCTTAAATCATCAGCATAATCTAATTCTAGGAGCGTTCTTCCTCCCCATTTGATTCCATGGTCTCCAATTGCCTTTCCTGTGCTCCTTAAGACAAAGTCCATCAAAATGATCCATATAAAGGGGGATAGAACACAGCCCTGCTTAACTCCTGATTTAATACAAAACCAGTTGCTAAACTCATTTCCTACCTTAACCGCAGCAGTATTATTCTCGTACATAGCGCAAATCACTTTAATGTATTTTTCTGGTATATCATATAACGATAAGACCTTTGGTAACGCTCTTCTATCAGCAGAATCGAAAGCTTGCTCATCTATCTATATAAAAATAAGTTGTCTGTGTGTCGAGTGACGTCACTGTCCGCATATGACGTCTGAATTATTTCATCACATACCAATTCAAAAACGAATGTATTCAAGCTACCTGTGTTGGCGCAGTGGGTTTGACCTTAGCGTGGTAATACGGGACCCAGAGATCGAACCATGCTGCAGGAATGCACTACAGGGCCGACACAGGGACCTTAGTAGTCAAGAAGCGTCGTTAATCCGATACAAATACAAATACAGTAGCTCAGTTGGTAAAGCGTTATGTTCCAGGTTTTAGGTCCGAGAGGTTCCAGGCTCGAACCTTGGCTTTAGCATTAATACAAAAGAAGAAAAAAAAAACTAAAAAAGATAAAAACTACAAAAAAAAGCTAAAAAGAAAATACTAAAAAAAACTAAAAAGCTAAAACACTAAAAAAAAAACTAAAAAAAGGGTAAAAAACTAAAAAAAAACTAAAAAAAACTAAAGAAAAACTAAAAAAAGGTAAAAACTACAAAAAAACTAAAAAGAAAAAAAAAACTAAAAACTAATAAAAAAACTAAAAACTGAAAAAGAAAAAAAAATGACAAATAAAGGAGAAAAAGGAAAACTAAAAAAAATAAAAATAAAAAACTAAAAAAGGTAAATGTATTCAAGCCAAAGTAGCTGAGTTGGTAAAGCGTTGTGTTCCAGGTTTTAGGTCCGAGAGGTTCCAGGTTCGAACCTTGGCTTTAGCATTAATACAAAAGAAGAAGAAAAACTAAAAAAGAAAAAAAACTAAAAAACAGGTAAAAACTACTAAAAAAAGCTAAAAAACTAAAAAAAAAACTAAAAAACTGTAAAAAACTAAAAACTAAAAAAGAAAAAAAAAAAAAAACTAAAAATAGGGTAAAAACAGCGAAAAACTAAAAAGAAAAAAAAAACAACTAAAAATTAATAAAAAAATAAAACTGAAAAAGAAAAAAAAACTAAAAAAGGAAAAAAACTGAAAAATAAAGGAGAAAAAGAAAATTAAAAAAGAAAAATAAAAAAAAACTAAAAAAGGTAAAATCTACAAAAAAACTAAAAAGAAATAAGAAAAAAAAATAAAAAGCTAAAAAATAGGTAAAAACCAAAAAAACTAAAAAGAAAAAAAGGAAAAAACAAAAAAAATTATTTCATCATATACCAATTCAAAAACGAATGTATATACAGACCAGGACAAAGGGAATGTAAATGACGACCGGGACACTCAAAGAGAAATTACAGACTGGGACACCGGGACACAAATGACGACTGGGACGTGTGAGTCGACTGACGTCATGTTGGTGTGTCGACTGACGTCATGTTTGCCGACTATAAATGACGACTGGGACACAGGGACACAACTACAACGGGGACGCCGGGGGGGGGGGGCACAGGGGGATATATAAATGACGATGGGGACACAGGGAATCCTCGATTAGCTATCACCATCAACAAAGCTCAAGGGCAATCATTAGAACAATGAGGTATAGATCTGAATACGGATTATTTTTCTCATGGACAATTATATGTTGCATGTTCAAGAGTCGGGAAACCTGACAATCTATTTATATGTACAGACAATGGGACAGCGAAGAATGTTGTAAAATCGCAAGTTTTACATAGTTAAAAACATATATATGTACTAGCTGTTGGGGTGGTGCTTCGCGCCACCCCAACACCTAGTTGGTGGGGGTGCTTCGCGCCCTCCCCCCAAGCCCCCCGCGTGCGTAAGTCGTTACGCGCCATATTAGTTACGCGCCATTGTAGTTGTGTCCCTGTGCCCCACCTGTGAATATATATATATATATATATATATATATATATATATATATATATATATATATATATATATATATATATATATATATATATATATATAATATATATATATATATATATATATATATATATGTATATATATATATATTTTTTTAACTACATAAAACTTGCGAATATACAACATTCTTTGCTGTCCGATTGTCTGTCCATATAAATAGATTGTCAGGTTTACCAACTGTTGAACATGCAACATGATAATTGTCCATGTGAAAACAATTTGTATTCAGATCTATACCGCATTTTTCTAACGATTGCCCTTGAGCTTTGTTGATGGTGATTGCTAATCGAACATTCCCTGTGTCCCCGTCGTCATTTATTTATCCCCCTGTGTCCCCGGCGTCCCCGTTCTAGTTGTGTCCCTGTTTCCTGGTCGTCATTTATATTCCCTGTGTCCCGGTCGTCATTTGTGTCCCGGTGTCCCGGTCTTTAATTTCTCTTTGAGTATCCCGGTCGTCATTTATATTCCCTGCGTCCCGGTCGTCAATTGTGTCCCGGTGTCCCGGTCTGTAGTGTCATCTTATAATGACGTCATATACAAAGCCTTATATACTTATAATGACGTCAAATGCAAACCCACAAACAAACAAACATGCATATATACAACTTATTTTTATATATATAGATACAGTTTCCTTTTTAGTTTTTTTTTCTTTTTTAGTTTTTTTCTTTTCTTAGTTTTTTTCTTTTTTAGTTTTTCTTTTTTTTTTAGTTTCTTCTTTTTATTCATTTGTTTTCTTCAATTTGTCAATGTTCATTCTAACATTGACACTTGGAAAAATCTTTACGTGCCAAGCATGCTAAAGCTCAACACTTTATAATAAACCTCAAACTTTTGAGTATCTGTTTTAAGGTTTTCGAATTACTTTAATCTATTGTCAAAATACATTCAAATATTTGTGCAATTCCCAGTTTTTTTTTTAGTTTTTTCTTTTTTTTTTAGTTTTTTAGCTTTTTTTCTCGTTTTTTCTTTTTAGGTTTTTTCTTTTTTAATTTTTTTTTGTTTTTTCTTTTTAGGTTTTTTTTTTAGTTTTTTACCATTTTTCTTTTTTCGAATTACTTCAATCTATTGTCAAAATACTTCGAAATATTTATGCAATTTCCAGTTTTTACATTTTAGTTTGTTTTCTTTTATATATAGATAAGATATAATCTGGTGTAACGGACAGACAACTATATTTTTATATATATAGATATATATCTATATTCACAGGGACACAACTACAATGGCGCGTAACTAATATGGCGCTTAATGACTTACGCGCGCGGGGGGGGGGGGGCGAAGTGCCCTCACCAACCAAGTGTTGCTAGTCTATCTATATATATAAAAATAAGTTATCTGTGTTTTATGTCTGTCGAGTGACGTCATGTCGTCATGTTTGTTCTGACGATGACGTCATTAAAGGTATTTAAGAAATTCGTTCAAAGACAAATTTTTAATTGTAAGAAGATCGTGGACGGAAAAATGTTTAATTGTAAAATGACTGAAGAACCTACAATGGCAACAGCCGAGGAAGCTGCTCAAAGAGTCTATGCCAAAAAACTTGCTGCTAATAGAGAAAGTAAGAAAAGAAAGCGTGCGAGGAATTACAAGAACAGCAAGAAAATAGGCTTGCAGCTGATTGAGAAAGTAAGAACAGAAAGCGTGCCGAGGAGTCACAAGAGCAACGTGAAAACAGGTTTGCGGCCTCAAGAGATAATGCCAGATTAGGAATGTGCAATTTCCGTCAACGAAGGCGTGTCGAGGAACTACCAGAGCAACGCGAAACCAGACTCGCTGCAAAAGAGAAAGTGAAAAAAGAAGGCGTGCCGAGGAATCACAAGAGCAACGTGTAAACAAGCTTGCGGCTTCAAAAGATAATGCCAAAAGAAAGCGTGCCGAGGAATCACAAGAGCAACGTGAAAATTATCGCATGGCATTCAGGTACAGCCCAGTCGATGATTATAGTAGATGTGTTCAAATTGGGACTATGTCTAAAATTTGTCCCTACTGCAAGGCCTTGAAATTTAATGGTGAAACAATGGGAATGTGTTGCGCCTCAGGAAAAGTTAAACTTCCTCAACTGGCTGCACCCCCAGAGCCATTGAAGATTTTGCTTACTGGAACTACGTCAGAATCTAAGTGTTTTTTTTTTTTTTTTTTTTTTTTATCAAAAATCAGAAAATATAACTCATGTTTCCAAATGACTTCGTTTGGTACATTAATACAAAAGAAAAAAAGCTAAAAAAGGTAAAAACTAGAAAAAAAACTAAAAAGAAAATACTAAAAAAACGAAAAAAATAAAAAAAGGTAAAAAACTAAAAACTAAAAAAGAAAAAAAACTAAAAAAAACTAAAAAAAGGTAAAAACTACAAAAAAAACTAAAAATAAAAATAAAACTAAAAACTAATAAAAAAACTAAAAACTGAAAAAGAAAAAAAAGTACAAAAACTGAAAACTGAAAAAGAAAAAAAAGGAAAAAACTGAAAAATAAAGGAGAAAAAGAAAACTATAGACCGGGACACAGGGAATATAAATGACGACCGGGACACTAAAAGAGAAATCACAGACTGAGACACTGGGACACAAATAACGACTGGGAGATATAAATGACGACCAGGACACTCAAAGATAAATTACAGACCGGGACACAAATGACGACCGGGACACAGGGAATATAAATGATGACCGGGACGCTCAAAGAGAAATTACAGACTGGGACACTGGGACACAAATGACGACCGGGATACTGGGAATATAAATGACGACCGGGACACAAGGACACAACTACAAGGGGGATGCCGGGGGCACAGGGGGATATATAAATGACGACGGGGACACAGGGAATGTTCGATTAGCAGTCACCATCAACAAAGGTGTTGGGGTGGCGCTTCGCGCCACCCCAACACCTAGTTGGTGGGGTGCTTCGTGCCCCACCCAAGCCCCCCCGCGCGTGTAAGTCGTTACGCGCCATATTAGTTACGCGCCATTGTAGTTGTGTCCCTCTGTCCCACCTGTGAATAGATATATATATATATAACTACGTAAAACATGCGAATATACAACATTCTTCGCTGTTCCATTGTCTGTGCATATAAATAGATTGTCAGGTTTACTGACTCTTGAACATGCAACATATAATTGTCTATGGGATAAGCAATCCGTATTCAGATCTATACCTCATTATTCTAATGATGTGTCCCTGTGTCCCGGTTGTCATTTATATTCCCTGTGTCCCGGTCGTCATTTGTGTCCCGGTGTCCCAGTTTGTAATTTATCTTTGAGTGTCCCGGTCGTCATTTATATATCCCGCCTGTGCCCCCGGCGTCCCCGTTGTAGTTGTGTCCCTGTGTCCCGGTCCTGATTTGTGTCCGGGTGTCCCAGTCTGTAATTTCTCTTCGAGGTTCCCGGTCGTCATTTATATTCCCTGTGTCCCGGTTGTCATTTGTGTCCTGGTGTCCCGGTATGTAATTTCATCAGTTGACAAACATGACGTCAGTCGACAAACATTTTCATGACGCATACAGCTCAATCCTTATAATGACGTCAGTCGACAAACATGACGTCAGTCGACACACAAACATGACTTCACTCGACACACACACACACACAGACAACTTATCTATATATATAAAAATAAGTTGTCTGTGTGTGGATCAGGTGACGTCATGTTTGTCCGCATATGACGTCTGAATTGTTTCACACTAATACAAAAGAAGAAAAAACTAAAAAAGGTAAAAACTACAAAAAAAACTAAAAAGAAAAAAAAAACTAAAAAAGCTAAAAAACTAAAAAAAACTAAAAAAAGGTAAAAATCTAATAACTAAAAAAAAAACTGAAAAAAAATAAAAAAAGGCAAAAACTACAAAAAAAATAAAAACTAATAAAAAAACTAAAAAAGTTAAAAAACTAAAAAAACTAAAAAAAACTAAAAAAAGGTAAAAAACTAAAAAAAACTAAAAACTAAAAAAGAAAAAAACTAAAAAAAAGGAAAAAACTGAAAAATAAAAGAGAAAAAGAAAACTAAAAAAATATGAATAAATATATATAAAAATAAGTTGTTTGTGGGTTATGTCTGTCTGTCTGTCTGTCGAGTGACGTCGTGTTTGTCCGCATATGACGTCTGAATTATTTCACACTAATACAAAAGAAGAAAAAAAACTAAAAAAGGTAAAAACTACAAAAAAAACTAAAAAGAAAAAAAACTAAAAAAGCTAAAAAACTAAAAAAAACTAAAAAAAGGTAAAAAACTAAAAACTAAAAAAAACTGAAAAAACTAAAAAAAGGCAAAAATTAAAAAAAAACTAAAAACTAATAAAAAAACTAAAAAAGCTAAAAAACTAAAAAAACTAAAAAAACTAAAAAAAGGTAAAAAACAAAAAAAACTAAAAACTAAAAAAGAAAAAACTAAAAAAAGGAAAAAACTGAAAAATAAGAGAAAAAGAAAACTAAAAAAATATTAATCAATATAAAAAATATAAATATAAATATAATATAAATTAGCAATCAACAAAGCACCGAGACACAAATGACGACCGGGACACAGGGAGTATAAATGACGACCAGGACATAAGTAAAAAAAAAAAACTAAGAAAACTAAAAAAATGGTAAAAACTACAAAAAAACTAAAAACTAATAAAAAAACTAAAAAATCTAAAAATCTAAATAATTAAAAAAAGAAAAAAAAGAAAAAAGGAAAAAAATAAAGGAGAAAAACAAAACTAAAAAACGAATGTATATACAGACCGGGACACCGGGATACAAATGACGACCGGGACACAGGGAATATAAATGACGACCGGGACACAGGGACACAACTACAATGGGGACGCCGGGGGGCACAGGGGGATATAAATGACGACCGGGACACCGGGACACAAGGAATATAAATGACGCCCGGGACACTCAAAGAGAAATCACAGACTGGAACACCGGGACACAAATGACGACCGGGACACAGGGAATATAAATGACGACCGGGACACAGGGACATAACTACAAAGGGGACGCCGGGGTGCACAGGGGGATATATAAATGACGATGGCGACTCAGGGAATGGTCGATTAGCAATCACCATCAACAAAGCTCAAGGGCAATCATTAGAATCATGAGGTATAGATCTGAATACGGATTGTTTTCCCATGGACCATTATATGTTGCATGTTCAAGAGTCGGTAAACCTGACAATCTATTTATATGCACAGACAATGGGACAGCAAAGAATGTTGTATATTCGCAAGTTTTACGTAGTTAAAAACATATATATATATATATATATATATATATATATATATATATATATATATATATATATATATATATATATATATATATATATATATATATATATATCTATCTATATTCACAGGTGGGACATAGGGACACAACTACAATGGCGCGTAACTAATATGGCGCGTAACGACTTACGCGCGCGGGGGGGCTTGGGGGGGGGGGGCGAAGCGCCCCCACCAACAGCTAGTTTTTATATATATATATATATATATATATATATATATATATATATATATATATATATATATATATATATATACTAGCTGTTGGGGTGGCGCTTCGCGCCACCCCAACCCGCGCCACCCCGCCACCCCGCGCGCGTAAGTCGTTACGCGCCATATTAGTTACGCGCCATTGTAGTTGTGTCCCTGTGTCCCACCTGTGAATATAGATAGATTTATATATGTGTTTCAAACTACGTAAAAATTGCGAATATACAACATTCTTGGCTTTCCCATTGTCTGTCCATATACAAAGCCGTATGTACTAATAATGACGTCATATGCAAACGCTCTTATGCAAACAAACAAACATGCATACACACAACTCGTTTTTATATAGATAGATAGATAGATAGATACAATACAAATTAACTACGTAAAACTTGTGAATATACAACAGTCTTCGCTGTCCCATTGTCTGTGCGTATAAATAGATTGTCAGGTTTACCGACCCTCAAAGATGCAACATACAATTGTACATTGATAAAGCAATCTGTATTAAGATTTATACCTCATTTTTCTAGTGATTGCCCTTGAGCTTTGTTGATGGTGGTTGCAAATGCTAATCGAATTGGGAATTTCAATCTTTTAAATTGAAAAGCAGATCCGTTGGAATCATGGGAATGCGAGGAATAAGAACAGCCTCACCCTCATAAGGCCCTGTCAAGATTGTGGCCTCTATTAGGTTTTCCATTGTTTTTTTACGGCAAGTCGCGTGCCATTGCAAAGCTTTGGTGGGTTGATATTTCTTAAAAGTATTATTGGTACGCCTATTTTTAGTTGTAGCACGTGTGGTGGAAACCCTGAAGGATCTATGGAATTTAAAAATTCAGATGGATAATTAACCGCTTCATTTGGTTCCAAAATACAAATTAACTGCGTAAAACTTGCGAATATACAACATTCTTCGCTGTCCAATTGTCGCTGCATATAAATAGATTGTCAGGTTTACCGACCCTCGAACATGCAACGTACAATTGTCCATGGGAAAAACAATCAGTATTAAGAT
>NW_027062798.1:0-107315 GCF_032884065.1 Artemia franciscana | reverse complement strand
TTGAGATTCAAGAGTGGAAGCCCTGCCAACAATGTGTGTATGATTAATTTTGAACTTGATTGTCAAAAGAAATCGGTAAGTTGCTACTTAAATGTATTCGTTTTCTCTGCAATTAAATATGAATTAGAATTTCTCTGCAATTAGTAAGTTAGCAAAGTATACCAGGGAGGCCTAGTCTAGCAGTCTGTACAACAATTTTGTGTTTACAGGCATTGGGTTTTACACAGATTTGACAAAAAATGTGGTAAAAATATAGTAGCTGGGTGCATCTGAAGGGAATATGCCAAACAAACAAAAGTAAGACAGTACTATAGGCCTAGGTTCTATGTTTCATGCTATTTCCAAATATCATGATGGCCCCAGATATAGCCTTAGAAGTTTATTTGTCAATGAATTGAACCTAGGGTAAAGGTAAAGATGTACATTTTTGTATAATTCAGTATTAATGAGGGAACTTACACTTGGGTTTCTATATTAGGTTAAGACCCACAGTACTCACCCTAGTGTCTAATCTTGGCCAAAAGTTCTGATTAAAAAGTAAGCTATGTTTCTTATACAAAACAGCAGACTCCTAAACTTAGACCTTATGTAGATAGAGTTTGATAGGTTATGATAGGCAAATGGTTAAGAATAGGCCAGACCAGTTGGAATTAGGCTAACTGAATACAATTTTGAAAAACATATAGTTTTCAAAAATTTTAATTTAGACAAAAGTTGGCTCTACACCCTAGCCTATATAAATACAATTGTTCTCTTTCACAGTAATTTTTTAGGTTAAATCTACCTAAGTTTGTCTATGTATTTAATTATGATATGTTGTCATAACATTAAGATCCTATGTTCTAAGATTAGGTTCAAGCTTTAAATGTCTGGCCAAGATTAGGCTCTTCTGTTTCTATCAGTAGGCTATTTGCAGTTGTAAGTGTTGTTAAATATTTAACAGCCTATAGTTAAAATATTTAAGCTAATGGTAATTGTTTAGTTTCATCACAAACTGTTTAAACTGGAAACTATTCCATACTATAGCCATATATATTCCATACTATATTTCCATACTATAGCTCCTAAAAATGCTATTTCTAGAAGTGCTTCCATTTCTGGAAAACCGTCTATTGGGAAAAAAATTGCCATTTGTAGCTGACTCAAGAATACAAATTATCATTTTCATGATAATTATCATTTTCATTGCTAAGAAAATTATCATTTTCTTAGCAATGAAATGTTATTTTGAAATTCAGTTTACAGGAATTCTAAAAAAGAGCCTGAAACCCCTTGAAAACTACATCAAAGCAAAACATTAATGTAAGTGTGAAGTGGTTTCAGGGCCTGTTTAAAAATTCATAGAAATATGTTTTCAACATGACATTTTACTAATAAGACTAATGAAAATAATAATTACCATTGCTGAATCAGCTATTTGGGAATTTTTCTCACTAGACAGTTTTTTTTATATACACATTTCTAATACAAAGCAATAGAGAAATATATTAATTAGGACTATGGACTATATAGGACAATCAAGAAAGGGGGGAATTTGCAAGCAAAACAGTTAGCCTATTATGTTTATAAAGACCATTACAAAATTACCAAGTTCTGTTTTCACCTTATCTCTATGTCAGTAATAGAATCATGTTCATATTTACCAAATTTGGCCATACATAATAGGTCTTTAGTTCAAGCCAGGTCCATCATGTGGGGGTGGGGGCTTTCTTCCACCAGATTTTAGCAATTTTTCCTATCTTTTATTCTTCATTAAATAAAAAATCTTTTTGAAAAAGAAGTTTTTCAATGAAAAGTAATGGCCACATTAAACATAAGATCAGTAGAAACAAATTCCTATAATAATTTAGACTCAAAATGGCCAGATTTATTACTGAAGAATAAATGAAACCCAAAATGCACAGAAACTAAATAAACAATCATAGCAAACAAACATACAACAGATACTAAAAAAGATGAATTGATTAATCTTAAAATGAGTAAAACTTAAATCAAGCATGCAAATCCAGCTTAAACTGAGT
Source organism: Artemia franciscana (assembly GCF_032884065.1). Classification (NCBI taxonomy): domain Eukaryota; kingdom Metazoa; phylum Arthropoda; class Branchiopoda; order Anostraca; family Artemiidae; genus Artemia; species Artemia franciscana. Next base: position 105,294 of record NW_027062798.1, on the reverse strand, counting down.
AAAACTCACTACAAACAAGAGTGCAGCTACTGCCAGCTTCCCTAACTATAAATGTTTGAAGCCTACTGCAACAGTCCAGTCTTGGCAGTATTTTCAGAGTAAGGAGCAGCTGTGACTTGGAGTTGGTGACTAGTGGTATGTCATCAGCAAATTCACAATCAGTGATAATGCTATCCCTGTGTTTGAGTCCAAAGCTCAACTTTTGTGTCATGCAAGTTATACGTGATCTATATTACAGTTAAATAGCTCTGGAGTAACTGAGCAACCTTGCCTGACTCCTGTTCTTACTGAATAGAATATGCTGTATCTACCATTTATTTACACACTGCTCTCAGCGTCTTGATAGATGACCCTGAGTAGGCAGACATATTTTGACAGTGGGGCAGTATTAGAAAGGACTTTCCATTGTGAATCTTGATCAATATGCTGCCTTAAAATCAACATAAGCAATGAAAGCCTACAGGCAGAACTTGCTTACCTTCTCATTGATTTGTCTTATAGAAAATATCTGCTCTGTCATTGATTTGCCAGGTATAAGAAAGGTGGGGGGGGGGGAAGCCGTCCTGGCCAAGTGCGTTGGTGCGCTGGATTTGGGATCCCTTGTCTGAGAGGACACGGGTTCGAATCTCAGTGTACCCAATTCTTCAGTTTGGGATGGGGGTCAGTGGCATGACTCTGTAAGCTTAGCCAGAGTCGACCTAGCTCTAAATGGGTACCTGGAGAAATCTGGGGAAGGTAAACAGGAAGGGTGTGCAAAAGCACAGGATGGCTGGCCCCAAACCCCCCATTACACTTCCTGGCTGAAGGGCCAAGAAACAGAGATCAGCACCGCCAGTACATACTGTAAAGTCTAATGCCATATCCTTTACCTTTTTTTTTTTTTACCTTTTATAAGAAAGGTAAGATAATATAGAGCCAAGTTCACTTCATATGTCTAGAAAGAAAAAACGAAACAAAGAAACAAATAATGCAGCAAGACAAAAGTAAAGAAAACACCAATTAGGCTTAAAAATGGTCAATAAAATAAACACAAAAGCAAAAAAAATTTAAGTCCAAGAGCTAAAATGAACTTTATCCAATTAATAAAAAAACAAAACAGAAAGGGTTGGAGATAAATAAAATCAAGGCTAAAAGAAAAGTATTGTCAAATTTGTATTCAAAGTCAAATACTGTAAAATAAAATAAAAACACTTAAAATTAAGTCAAATTAACTGTCAAAATGAAATATTTACAACTAAAGAAAGGACTGTGCTGAAGACAAGTTCAAAGATGAAATAGAGCAGAAATAAATAACACAAATGGTAAAAATAAAACTGACCAAAGATAAAAACAGTGTATGATTATTGTGAGCATACATCAACAACTAAATTAAGGGGCAGAGGAGTTAATTTGGATGCAGAATATAGTTCAGGAATCTATAAGGTGCTCCAGAATAAAGGGGATAAAACTTCCCTGGAACCTCTCATTAATAGTATGGATCAGAGAGTATGTTGGAATTGCCCAGAAAGCTGAGCAGGGGAGTCTTGTCTAATGGGGGTGTAAAAATCAGGAAAGATGTCCTCAGTACAAGAGTTAGGTATTGCAGGTTTAGCAAAACGTAAACAAATTTGTTCTCTCCTTCCTTTTAGTGTGGTAATGCATGCAGATTTAAGGAGGAAGGAGTATGGAATTTTGCTCTCTTTGTAGATGATCCTGAGCAAATGCTTTTGGATTGACTCAATTTTGCTGCTAAGTTAACTTGAAAATTGTAAATGCCAGACTAGACATGCATATTCCAATAGTGACCTGATAAATGATTAATAAGCATGGAGGGAATGCATGTTAGGGCAGTTAAATTTTTTGAAAAGTTTTAACATAGATAGTGAAACATTTGCTTGTTTAACAATGTTTGAAACATGCATGTCCCACTTCAGATTATTTGAAATTGTATAATTTCAAGGGTTGAGGCATAACTTACAACCATTGCCCCCAGGCTCTTTGGGTCTGTGTCAATCCTGGAGGTATTTTTATCTGATCTTTGAAATATTTTGAAGAATATGGCAATCTCAAAATTTTGATTGGATGTTTTTGGGGAAAATAGAGATGGGAGGGGGGGGGGCTAGTTGCCCTCCACTCACTTTTGGTTCTTAAAATGGGAACTAGAACTCTCAGTTGCCAATCAAATGAGCCTTTTCCAAAATTTATACAACCACTCCTTCCATATGAAGCACCCCTGGAAAAAATATTGATGCCTTATAGTCTTAACTATAGGCAATGGTATGGTGGTGTCTTTGATTACAATTAAACATAAAAAAGAAATTTTCAACTGGAAATAAGGAGCAACATTAAAACTTAAAATGAAGAAATTGTTATGTATATGAGGGGGATGCTTCCTCCTCAATACCTCACTCTTTATGCTAAAGTTGAAACTCTGTTCCTATTATTTAAGAATAACTATTAGAATAATAAGCTTTTTTAAAACTTCTAAAAAAAACTTTAGTGGAAAGAGCAATGTATTGAGGAGAAACTTTCAAGGAATGGTGAGGGCCATGTTGAGGTGAATCAAACACCCACTATTTACATATGAGTTATCAAAGGGATGTATTAGCAATATCCAAGTAACTCCTTAGGATATTGAGCTGAAACTTCTAGGGCTATCAAAATTGCTCCCACTTTTGCTGCTACTTCTTCCACTACTGCTGCTAGTATTCGACCAAATTAAAATAGTTTGTGCATCAGGGTTATCAAAATAGAACAAGTAGACAAGATAACCTGGCGGGGTATCTTAGGGTTGGAATAAGGTATAAAATAGAAACTTTCAGGAAAAGTTTTTGCTGCTTTAAAATAAAAGCTGGTTGTCAATAAACTGTCTAAGCAATATTTCAAGAATGACTGAGGTTCAATCAGGTTCAAAGTTTAGAAGCTACTACTAGTCTCTTAGTACTCTTATTTATAGAGCTTCCAAGCTTTAGAACAAACATAGTAAAGATATTAAGGCTCTATACAGCTCTATACTTACAGTTCGTTACCACGAGTTGTTTGATATTCAGTTGACTTGTGGGCAGCCCTGTTGGCTATGCTGATGAATTTGAGACGATAAATGTTTTTCTTCGTTTTTCGTTGGACTCATATGACGAATATACTACTACTACTACTAATAATAACTCACTGCAGCACCAAGCCGCCTGAGGCCAACACAGCTACGCACGCTCCTCCTCCAACCTAATCTATTTAAAGCCTCCCTCTTTACACCCTCCCAAGAAGTTCCCATTCCCTTTAAATCTTTATTTATGACATCCTCCCAACCCAGACAAGGACGACCTGCTTTCCGTGTAGCCCCAGACGGTTTGCCAAAAAGGACAATCTCCGGCAATCTGTCATCCTTCATCTGTAGAACGTGACCTAACCATCTCAACCTTTCTTTCATTTTAGCCCCAGAAACCGGGATTGAACCACACTTTTCGTACAACCTACTGTTTGAAATACGGTCAGTCAGCCGGGTACCCAGAACAATCCGTAGGCAATTTCTCTGGAAAACATCTAGTGAATTTTCATCTGCTTTTCGGAGTGCCCATGCTTCTGAGCCATATTTGACCACTGTCATCACTGTAGCTTCCAATATTCTAATCTTGGTTTGTAGACTTATCTTTCTATTCTTCCAAACTTTTTTAACTGTGAAAAAACACCCTGAGCCTTAGCTATTCTACTTGTAACATCTTCACTGCTCCCACCATCTTTACTAATAATACTACCAAGGTAACTGAAGCTCCCAACCTGATCAATCTTTTCGTTACCTAATGTCACCTGTTCATCTTCACTACTTCCTAGCCTTAGTGACTTAGTCTTCTTAACATTAAATTTCAAGCCTATTTTAGTACCCTGAACTCATAAAACCTCTAAAAATTCATTCATTTTGCTCACACTTTCATCTAATATGCTTAAATCATCAGCATAATCTAATTCTAGGAGCGTTCTTCCTCCCCATTTGATTCCATGGTCTCCAATTGCCTTTCCTGTGCTCCTTAAGACAAAGTCCATCAAAATGATCCATATAAAGGGGGATAGAACACAGCCCTGCTTAACTCCTGATTTAATACAAAACCAGTTGCTAAACTCATTTCCTACCTTAACCGCAGCAGTATTATTCTCGTACATAGCGCAAATCACTTTAATGTATTTTTCTGGTATATCATATAACGATAAGACCTTTGGTAACGCTCTTCTATCAGCAGAATCGAAAGCTTGCTCATCTATCTATATAAAAATAAGTTGTCTGTGTGTCGAGTGACGTCACTGTCCGCATATGACGTCTGAATTATTTCATCACATACCAATTCAAAAACGAATGTATTCAAGCCGAAGTAGCTCAGTTATATAGCTACCTGTGTTGGCGCAGTGGGTTTGACCTTAGCGTGGTAATACGGGACCCAGAGATCGAACCATGCTGCAGGAATGCACTACAGGGCCGACACAGGGACCTTAGTAGTCAAGAAGCGTCGTTAATCCGATACAAATACAAATACAGTAGCTCAGTTGGTAAAGCGTTATGTTCCAGGTTTTAGGTCCGAGAGGTTCCAGGCTCGAACCTTGGCTTTAGCATTAATACAAAAGAAGAAAAAAAAAACTAAAAAAGATAAAAACTACAAAAAAAAGCTAAAAAGAAAATACTAAAAAAAACTAAAAAGCTAAAACACTAAAAAAAAAACTAAAAAAAGGGTAAAAAACTAAAAAAAAACTAAAAAAAACTAAAGAAAAACTAAAAAAAGGTAAAAACTACAAAAAAACTAAAAAGAAAAAAAAAACTAAAAACTAATAAAAAAACTAAAAACTGAAAAAGAAAAAAAAATGACAAATAAAGGAGAAAAAGGAAAACTAAAAAAAATAAAAATAAAAAACTAAAAAAGGTAAATGTATTCAAGCCAAAGTAGCTGAGTTGGTAAAGCGTTGTGTTCCAGGTTTTAGGTCCGAGAGGTTCCAGGTTCGAACCTTGGCTTTAGCATTAATACAAAAGAAGAAGAAAAACTAAAAAAGAAAAAAAACTAAAAAACAGGTAAAAACTACTAAAAAAAGCTAAAAAACTAAAAAAAAAACTAAAAAACTGTAAAAAACTAAAAACTAAAAAAGAAAAAAAAAAAAAAACTAAAAATAGGGTAAAAACAGCGAAAAACTAAAAAGAAAAAAAAAACAACTAAAAATTAATAAAAAAATAAAACTGAAAAAGAAAAAAAAACTAAAAAAGGAAAAAAACTGAAAAATAAAGGAGAAAAAGAAAATTAAAAAAGAAAAATAAAAAAAAACTAAAAAAGGTAAAATCTACAAAAAAACTAAAAAGAAATAAGAAAAAAAAATAAAAAGCTAAAAAATAGGTAAAAACCAAAAAAACTAAAAAGAAAAAAAGGAAAAAACAAAAAAAATTATTTCATCATATACCAATTCAAAAACGAATGTATATACAGACCAGGACAAAGGGAATGTAAATGACGACCGGGACACTCAAAGAGAAATTACAGACTGGGACACCGGGACACAAATGACGACTGGGACGTGTGAGTCGACTGACGTCATGTTGGTGTGTCGACTGACGTCATGTTTGCCGACTATAAATGACGACTGGGACACAGGGACACAACTACAACGGGGACGCCGGGGGGGGGGGGCACAGGGGGATATATAAATGACGATGGGGACACAGGGAATCCTCGATTAGCTATCACCATCAACAAAGCTCAAGGGCAATCATTAGAACAATGAGGTATAGATCTGAATACGGATTATTTTTCTCATGGACAATTATATGTTGCATGTTCAAGAGTCGGGAAACCTGACAATCTATTTATATGTACAGACAATGGGACAGCGAAGAATGTTGTAAAATCGCAAGTTTTACATAGTTAAAAACATATATATGTACTAGCTGTTGGGGTGGTGCTTCGCGCCACCCCAACACCTAGTTGGTGGGGGTGCTTCGCGCCCTCCCCCCAAGCCCCCCGCGTGCGTAAGTCGTTACGCGCCATATTAGTTACGCGCCATTGTAGTTGTGTCCCTGTGCCCCACCTGTGAATATATATATATATATATATATATATATATATATATATATATATATATATATATATATATATATATATATATATATATATATATATATAATATATATATATATATATATATATATATATATGTATATATATATATATTTTTTTAACTACATAAAACTTGCGAATATACAACATTCTTTGCTGTCCGATTGTCTGTCCATATAAATAGATTGTCAGGTTTACCAACTGTTGAACATGCAACATGATAATTGTCCATGTGAAAACAATTTGTATTCAGATCTATACCGCATTTTTCTAACGATTGCCCTTGAGCTTTGTTGATGGTGATTGCTAATCGAACATTCCCTGTGTCCCCGTCGTCATTTATTTATCCCCCTGTGTCCCCGGCGTCCCCGTTCTAGTTGTGTCCCTGTTTCCTGGTCGTCATTTATATTCCCTGTGTCCCGGTCGTCATTTGTGTCCCGGTGTCCCGGTCTTTAATTTCTCTTTGAGTATCCCGGTCGTCATGTATATTCCCTGCGTCCCGGTCGTCAATTGTGTCCCGGTGTCCCGGTCTGTAGTGTCATCTTATAATGACGTCATATACAAAGCCTTATATACTTATAATGACGTCAAATGCAAACCCACAAACAAACAAACATGCATATATACAACTTATTTTTATATATATAGATACAGTTTCCTTTTTAGTTTTTTTTTCTTTTTTAGTTTTTTTCTTTTCTTAGTTTTTTTCTTTTTTAGTTTTTCTTTTTTTTTTAGTTTCTTCTTTTTATTCATTTGTTTTCTTCAATTTGTCAATGTTCATTCTAACATTGACACTTGGAAAAATCTTTACGTGCCAAGCATGCTAAAGCTCAACACTTTATAATAAACCTCAAACTTTTGAGTATCTGTTTTAAGGTTTTCGAATTACTTTAATCTATTGTCAAAATACATTCAAATATTTGTGCAATTCCCAGTTTTTTTTTTAGTTTTTTCTTTTTTTTTTAGTTTTTTAGCTTTTTTTCTCGTTTTTTCTTTTTAGGTTTTTTCTTTTTTAATTTTTTTTTGTTTTTTCTTTTTAGGTTTTTTTTTTAGTTTTTTACCATTTTTCTTTTTTCGAATTACTTCAATCTATTGTCAAAATACTTCGAAATATTTATGCAATTTCCAGTTTTTACATTTTAGTTTGTTTTCTTTTATATATAGATAAGATATAATCTGGTGTAACGGACAGACAACTATATTTTTATATATATAGATATATATCTATATTCACAGGGACACAACTACAATGGCGCGTAACTAATATGGCGCTTAATGACTTACGCGCGCGGGGGGGGGGGGCGAAGTGCCCTCACCAACCAAGTGTTGCTAGTCTATCTATATATATAAAAATAAGTTATCTGTGTTTTATGTCTGTCGAGTGACGTCATGTCGTCATGTTTGTTCTGACGATGACGTCATTAAAGGTATTTAAGAAATTCGTTCAAAGACAAATTTTTAATTGTAAGAAGATCGTGGACGGAAAAATGTTTAATTGTAAAATGACTGAAGAACCTACAATGGCAACAGCCGAGGAAGCTGCTCAAAGAGTCTATGCCAAAAAACATGCTGCTAATAGAGAAAGTAAGAAAAGAAAGCGTGCGAGGAATTACAAGAACAGCAAGAAAATAGGCTTGCAGCTGATTGAGAAAGTAAGAACAGAAAGCGTGCCGAGGAGTCACAAGAGCAACGTGAAAACAGGTTTGCGGCCTCAAGAGATAATGCCAGATTAGGAATGTGCAATTTCCGTCAACGAAGGCGTGTCGAGGAACTACCAGAGCAACGCGAAACCAGACTCGCTGCAAAAGAGAAAGTGAAAAAAGAAGGCGTGCCGAGGAATCACAAGAGCAACGTGTAAACAAGCTTGCGGCTTCAAAAGATAATGCCAAAAGAAAGCGTGCCGAGGAATCACAAGAGCAACGTGAAAATTATCGCATGGCATTCAGGTACAGCCCAGTCGATGATTATAGTAGATGTGTTCAAATTGGGACTATGTCTAAAATTTGTCCCTACTGCAAGGCCTTGAAATTTAATGGTGAAACAATGGGAATGTGTTGCGCCTCAGGAAAAGTTAAACTTCCTCAACTGGCTGCACCCCCAGAGCCATTGAAGATTTTGCTTACTGGAACTACGTCAGAATCTAAGTGTTTTTTTTTTTTTTTTTTTTTTTTATCAAAAATCAGAAAATATAACTCATGTTTCCAAATGACTTCGTTTGGTACATTAATACAAAAGAAAAAAAGCTAAAAAAGGTAAAAACTAGAAAAAAAACTAAAAAGAAAATACTAAAAAAACGAAAAAAATAAAAAAAGGTAAAAAACTAAAAACTAAAAAAGAAAAAAAACTAAAAAAAACTAAAAAAAGGTAAAAACTACAAAAAAAACTAAAAATAAAAATAAAACTAAAAACTAATAAAAAAACTAAAAACTGAAAAAGAAAAAAAAGTACAAAAACTGAAAACTGAAAAAGAAAAAAAAGGAAAAAACTGAAAAATAAAGGAGAAAAAGAAAACTATAGACCGGGACACAGGGAATATAAATGACGACCGGGACACTAAAAGAGAAATCACAGACTGAGACACTGGGACACAAATAACGACTGGGAGATATAAATGACGACCAGGACACTCAAAGATAAATTACAGACCGGGACACAAATGACGACCGGGACACAGGGAATATAAATGATGACCGGGACGCTCAAAGAGAAATTACAGACTGGGACACTGGGACACAAATGACGACCGGGATACTGGGAATATAAATGACGACCGGGACACAAGGACACAACTACAAGGGGGATGCCGGGGGCACAGGGGGATATATAAATGACGACGGGGACACAGGGAATGTTCGATTAGCAGTCACCATCAACAAAGGTGTTGGGGTGGCGCTTCGCGCCACCCCAACACCTAGTTGGTGGGGTGCTTCGTGCCCCACCCAAGCCCCCCCGCGCGTGTAAGTCGTTACGCGCCATATTAGTTACGCGCCATTGTAGTTGTGTCCCTCTGTCCCACCTGTGAATAGATATATATATATATAACTACGTAAAACATGCGAATATACAACATTCTTCGCTGTTCCATTGTCTGTGCATATAAATAGATTGTCAGGTTTACTGACTCTTGAACATGCAACATATAATTGTCTATGGGATAAGCAATCCGTATTCAGATCTATACCTCATTATTCTAATGATGTGTCCCTGTGTCCCGGTTGTCATTTATATTCCCTGTGTCCCGGTCGTCATTTGTGTCCCGGTGTCCCAGTTTGTAATTTATCTTTGAGTGTCCCGGTCGTCATTTATATATCCCGCCTGTGCCCCCGGCGTCCCCGTTGTAGTTGTGTCCCTGTGTCCCGGTCCTGATTTGTGTCCGGGTGTCCCAGTCTGTAATTTCTCTTCGAGGTTCCCGGTCGTCATTTATATTCCCTGTGTCCCGGTTGTCATTTGTGTCCCGGTGTCCCGGTATGTAATTTCATCAGTTGACAAACATGACGTCAGTCAACAAACATTTTCATGACGCATACAGCTCAATCCTTATAATGACGTCAGTCGACAAACATGACGTCAGTCGACACACAAACATGACTTCACTCGACACACACACACACACAGACAACTTATCTATATATATAAAAATAAGTTGTCTGTGTGTGGATCAGGTGACGTCATGTTTGTCCGCATATGACGTCTGAATTGTTTCACACTAATACAAAAGAAGAAAAAACTAAAAAAGGTAAAAACTACAAAAAAAACTAAAAAGAAAAAAAAAACTAAAAAAGCTAAAAAACTAAAAAAAACTAAAAAAAGGTAAAAATCTAATAACTAAAAAAAAAACTGAAAAAAAATAAAAAAAGGCAAAAACTACAAAAAAAATAAAAACTAATAAAAAAACTAAAAAAGTTAAAAAACTAAAAAAACTAAAAAAAACTAAAAAAAGGTAAAAAACTAAAAAAAACTAAAAACTAAAAAAGAAAAAAACTAAAAAAAAGGAAAAAACTGAAAAATAAAAGAGAAAAAGAAAACTAAAAAAATATGAATAAATATATATAAAAATAAGTTGTTTGTGGGTTATGTCTGTCTGTCTGTCTGTCGAGTGACGTCGTGTTTGTCCGCATATGACGTCTGAATTATTTCACACTAATACAAAAGAAGAAAAAAAACTAAAAAAGGTAAAAACTACAAAAAAAACTAAAAAGAAAAAAAACTAAAAAAGCTAAAAAACTAAAAAAAACTAAAAAAAGGTAAAAAACTAAAAACTAAAAAAAACTGAAAAAACTAAAAAAAGGCAAAAATTAAAAAAAAACTAAAAACTAATAAAAAAACTAAAAAAGCTAAAAAACTAAAAAAACTAAAAAAACTAAAAAAAGGTAAAAAACAAAAAAAACTAAAAACTAAAAAAGAAAAAACTAAAAAAAGGAAAAAACTGAAAAATAAGAGAAAAAGAAAACTAAAAAAATATTAATCAATATAAAAAATATAAATATAAATATAATATAAATTAGCAATCAACAAAGCACCGAGACACAAATGACGACCGGGACACAGGGAGTATAAATGACGACCAGGACATAAGTAAAAAAAAAAAACTAAGAAAACTAAAAAAATGGTAAAAACTACAAAAAAACTAAAAACTAATAAAAAAACTAAAAAATCTAAAAATCTAAATAATTAAAAAAAGAAAAAAAAGAAAAAAGGAAAAAAATAAAGGAGAAAAACAAAACTAAAAAACGAATGTATATACAGACCGGGACACCGGGATACAAATGACGACCGGGACACAGGGAATATAAATGACGACCGGGACACAGGGACACAACTACAATGGGGACGCCGGGGGGCACAGGGGGATATAAATGACGACCGGGACACCGGGACACAAGGAATATAAATGACGCCCGGGACACTCAAAGAGAAATCACAGACTGGAACACCGGGACACAAATGACGACCGGGACACAGGGAATATAAATGACGACCGGGACACAGGGACATAACTACAAAGGGGACGCCGGGGTGCACAGGGGGATATATAAATGACGATGGCGACTCAGGGAATGGTCGATTAGCAATCACCATCAACAAAGCTCAAGGGCAATCATTAGAATCATGAGGTATAGATCTGAATACGGATTGTTTTCCCATGGACCATTATATGTTGCATGTTCAAGAGTCGGTAAACCTGACAATCTATTTATATGCACAGACAATGGGACAGCAAAGAATGTTGTATATTCGCAAGTTTTACGTAGTTAAAAACATATATATATATATATATATATATATATATATATATATATATATATATATATATATATATATATATATATATATATATATATATATATATATATCTATCTATATTCACAGGTGGGACATAGGGACACAACTACAATGGCGCGTAACTAATATGGCGCGTAACGACTTACGCGCGCGGGGGGGCTTGGGGGGGGGGGGCGAAGCGCCCCCACCAACAGCTAGTTTTTATATATATATATATATATATATATATATATATATATATATATATATATATATATATATATATATACTAGCTGTTGGGGTGGCGCTTCGCGCCACCCCAACCCGCGCCACCCCGCCACCCCGCGCGCGTAAGTCGTTACGCGCCATATTAGTTACGCGCCATTGTAGTTGTGTCCCTGTGTCCCACCTGTGAATATAGATAGATTTATATATGTGTTTCAAACTACGTAAAAATTGCGAATATACAACATTCTTGGCTTTCCCATTGTCTGTCCATATACAAAGCCGTATGTACTAATAATGACGTCATATGCAAACGCTCTTTTTACAAACAAACAAACATGCATACACACAACTCGTTTTTATATAGATAGATAGATAGATAGATACAATACAAATTAACTACATAAAACTTGTGAATATACAACAGTCTTCGCTGTCCCATTGTCTGTGCGTATAAATAGATTGTCAGGTTTACCGACCCTCAAAGATGCAACATACAATTGTACATTGATAAAGCAATCTGTATTAAGATTTATACCTCATTTTTCTAGTGATTGCCCTTGAGCTTTGTTGATGGTGGTTGCAAATGCTAATCGAATTGGGAATTTCAATCTTTTAAATTGAAAAGCAGATCCGTTGGAATCATGGGAATGCGAGGAATAAGAACAGCCTCACCCTCATAAGGCCCTGTCAAGATTGTGGCCTCTATTAGGTTTTCCATTGTTTTTTTACGGCAAGTCGCGTGCCATTGCAAAGCTTTGGTGGGTTGATATTTCTTAAAAGTATTATTGGTACGCCTATTTTTAGTTGTAGCACGTGTGGTGGAAACCCTGAAGGATCTATGGAATTTAAAAATTCAGATGGATAATTAACCGCTTCATTTGGTTCCAAAATACAAATTAACTGCGTAAAACTTGCGAATATACAACATTCTTCGCTGTCCAATTGTCGCTGCATATAAATAGATTGTCAGGTTTACCGACCCTCGAACATGCAACGTACAATTGTCCATGGGAAAAACAATCAGTATTAAGATCTATACCACATTTTTCTAATGATTGACCTTGAGCTTTGTTAATGGTGATTGCAAATGCTAATCGAATTGGGAATTGCAATCTTTTAAATTGAAAAGGCAGATCCGTTGGAATCATGGGAATGCGGGAAATAAGAACAGCCTCACCCTCAAAAGGCCCTGTCAAGATTGTGGCCTCTATTAGGTTTTCCATTGTTTTTTTTACGGCAAGTCGAGTGCCATTGCAAAGCTTTGGTGGGTTTATATTTCTTAAAAGTATTATTGGTACGCCTATTTTTAGTTGTAGCACGTGTGGTGGAAACCCTGAAAGATCTATGGAATTTAAAAATTCAGATGGATAATTAACCGCTTCATTTGGTTCCAAAACTGTGTCGACTGACTTGTAAAGGACTGCCTGGTCTCGAATCTTGGTCAAAACAATATTGTTGATTTCGTGGACGTCTATATTTTTGGGTGCGAGAATCGCTCTTTCACTTAGCCATTTATTATTTTTATAATTTTTTAGAATATTCGGAAATACTTTTTCAATCAATTCATTTTTGGACGTCACTAAATTACAGAAATCAGCAGGTAGTTGTATACGTCCTGAAATTGAGTCTACTGGGAGCTTTCCGTTTCCCATTGCCAGCAATTGATCTGAAAATGTTTGACCAGAGTCATCGTTTTGCAATCGGACACGCATATTTGTAGTTAATTTTAATGTTTTTACGTGTGCCCATAAATTAGAATTTTTCAGGCAAGCATTCATTTCGTCTGCAGGAGTTGATCTAGGTATTATAGGTAATGTTTGCCTGAAATCTCCCGCAAGCAATATTAATGTGCTGCCAAAGGGTTTCGACTTCCCTCGCAAATCTTTCAAGCATTGATCCAGAGCCTCGAGCGATTTTTTGTGTGCCATTGTGCACTCATCCCAAATAATAAGTTTGCATTGCTGCAATACTTTACCCATCCCAGATGATTTGGAAATATTGCACGTGGGAGTTTCTGTAGAATGCAAGTTCAGAGGCAATTTCAAAGCGGAATGAGCAGTTCTTCCACCAGGCAGCAATGTTGCGGCTATTCCGGACGACGCAATTGCCAACGCTATATCATTTTTTGATCAAATTGATGCCAGAATCAGTTTTATCACAAACGTTTTACCAGTACCTCCTGGCGCATCCAAAAAGAAAATTTCTCCAACGTTGTTATCGACACAATGCATTATCGTATCATAAATGTCTTTTTGTTCCGACGTTAACTTGGAAATGTTACTTTGTACATACGACAATAGATCACTCGTACTGTAACTTCGTTCACGATCCAATTCTACACATGTCGAAACAGCAGCGATACGGTTAGGTGAAGGCATTCCCAAATCCTGAAGTGGTTTGTTTGCCATACATACGCACAAATCTTCTATAACAACTAAAGTGTAGTTATAAATTTCTGATGTAAAATCAAAAGTCATATCTGACGTCTCTAACTGTTTTCGATGGAGTATATCTTCGGACATTTTTGACTTATATTTTTCCCATAACTCTGTAGGAGCTGATGGAGAGCAAGTTGTTAAAATGATGCCAAACAATGCACGAATTTGACTTGGGGTTGACGTTTCGCACGCGTCATTGATGCAGTTATCCCAGTGTTGGTCATTCTCCAATAAATTCAGAGCTTGGCATGCACTACGGTAAGTGTCATGTATAGTACCATTTACAGTCCTCAAATACTCAAAGGATGTCGGACCGGGTACATTCACCAAAAGCTGGCGTAGAAAGAAGCATTCATGTTGATTGGGGTGAACGGTGTAGAGTCTTCCTATCGTGGTATCTTTGAAGATGGTAGGTTGGCCGTCGACTGACTTACCCTGTTTTCGACGTTCAAATACTTTATTTTTAGTATTCCACGTGTAATACGAAGGCACTTCAGTATACAGCAGTTTTTTTGCAAAAGAATCATTTTTGCAAAGCGAAAAAAAAGCTGTTAATGTTGTATCCGGTGGATTCAGGACTCTTTGTTGCACGTTGGTTTCCGTGAAATAAACACGTTGACCATTCTGTAAATGTACCGCTAAGTGAACAACAGCTGGACTACGTTCATGTATCGGAAATGAAAGAATTCACCAAACAGCTTCATTACTGCTTATGTATCTTCCAGCCTGATATTGTACGATTTCATCGAAATCTTTGATTTCGGGCTGCAAGCCAAAAACTGCCATGTCACTGCCTTTGATGACGTATTTACATATGTATTTGATTGCCTTTACGGAGTTACATTATTCAACGTTTATGTGTGCATTAAATGTTTTTGATAATAATTGGGAATATGGAACAACCCACTGGTTATCTACTTCGATGGTGGTACCGTTACGCTTCTTTATTATTGCTGTTTTACCGCCATCTTCAGTAGATCTTCTTCTATATTGTGGGTAACCATCATTGCCAGTAATTGTGTTTGATACTAAAAGTCGAGGATATTGCTTTGTGCACCTTCCTTTGGCCATGCATGGTGAATTTTCGTTCAGTGCACCGCAAGGTCAATGTATCATATTTTTTACAATAATATCATGTAACCCCTTATAGACATTTTTATCAGGTATTTCAGCGGAAATCACATCATCAATTTCGTTCGAAGTAATTTTTTCATGTAGCCAGATTAGTATATGTGCGTGTGGCAAACCTCGTTTTTGCCATTCCACTGAGTACATCCAGCATCGCACTGACCCAAACACTTCAAGTTTTACAATGTAGTTTATCAGTGATTTCAACTTTTGCCGGAAGACACGGGCCGTAATGTCATGCCTATGAACCGCCGATTGTCCTTGAAGTAAAAGCTGCAGTATCTCGTCCCAAGATTGATTACATATAAATGTAATAAATAAATCTGGACGACCATAGAGACGAACATACGCAACAGCATCTTGAGCATATTCATGCATATGACGGGGACTGCCAGCATATGACGAAGGTAAAATTGTTAATCTTCCAACGTTTGTGGTATTACCGTCATTTATAACTGCATCTCGCAAATGAATGTATTGTTCAGAGCGGAGCTTGGTCTGATTCAGGCGGATATATAGCAAACGTTCTGATTCAATTTTAGCATACATATCAACGACGAATTGGTGAAACAATTCACGGCATTTTAAAATATAATTTTCTTCATCCTGCCGAATCATTAGTCTATAGGAATAATAATGCATTGCACTGCATTTCTTATTCATTTCTTTGTTAGTGGCTGGATTCATCAATTTAATATTAAAGTGATAGCCGTCGGCTCCATCCCAAAAAATGATAGGATATTGTAGGGCATCGTAGCTTACTTTCTCTATCAGCAGCAAGCCTGATTTCTCGCTGTTCTTGTGATTCCTCGGCACGCTTTCTTTTCTTACTTTCTCTATCAGCAGCAAGCCTGATTTCTTGCTGTTCTTGTAATTCCTCGGCACGCCTTCTTTTTTCACTTTCTCTTTTAGCAGCAAGTCTGCTTCCGCGTTGCTCTGGTAGTTCCTCGGCACGCTTTCTGTTCTTTCTTTCTCTATCAGCCTCAAGCCTGTTTCCTTGCTGTTCTTTTGATTCCTCGGCACGCTTTCTGTTCTATCTTTCTCTATCAGCCTCAAGCCTGTTTCCTTGCTGTTCTTTTGATTCCTCGGCACGCCTTCTTTTTTCACTTTCTCTTTTAGCAGCAAGTCTGCTTTCGCGTTGCTCTGGTAGTTCCTCGGCACGCTTTCTTTTCTGACTTTCTCTATCAGCAGCAAGTTTTTTGGCATAGACTCTTTGACTATCTTCATCGGCTTTTGCCATTGTAAGTTCATCAGTCATTGTAAACTTAAACATTAATAGATTTCCACGTGAACATATGTCTTAAATATCTTGAATGACGTCACCGTCAAAGCAAAAATGACGACAACTAATTTTATGACGTCAGCCAACACAGAAACATGACGTCACCTGATCCACAGACAGACAGACAACTTATTTTTATATATATAGATATATATATATATATATATATATATATCTTTCTATATTCACAGGTGGGACATAGGGACTCAACTACAATGGCGCGTAACGACTTACGCGCGTGGGGGGGCTTGTGGTGCGCGAGGGGCCCCCACCGACTAGGTGTTGGGGTGGCGCGAAGTGCCACCCCAAAAGCTACTAATCGATAAAACTGAGGACCAAAGGTGTTTGACAACGAAGAGACTTCACAATTTTTAATCTAAGAGTGAAAACATGGTCGACACATCCTCTACCTTTTCTAAAACCGCATTGTTCTTCCCTTAAAACTTTGTCTACAGCATCTCTCAGTCTAAAAAGTATCATATTACTCAGAAATTTGCTACCTACAGAGACCAGACTAATGCCTCGATAATTACGACACTCACTCTCGTCACCTTTCTTATACAGTGGTTTAATTAAGGTTCTATGACGAATATCATATGACGACTTATACGTTCGACTTTTATGACAAATATTTTTTCTTCTCTAAAATTGACTCAAGCAGAGTCCCGTTTCTCAGTTTCTAATTTTGTTACAGGTAGTAAGTTCGGCTTTAAATTTTGTAAATGCTAGAGTTTCATGAACTTATCAGACTAGGTTGGAAAAATCCGTAAAAGTAATGTAAGTTACTTCTGGAAAAACGTCGTTGAGGCTGGGAGGGGGGAATGTAAAATCAATTATGGAGGCAGTTGGTAAATCAATAGGACTTTAAACCTACAATGGGTTTTGTACATTCATAATTTAGGTACACGGAAGTGGGCTCTCTTAATATTGGTCGGTAGGCCACCTTCTGAAATTCTAAAAAAAGAAGAGTTTTTGAAGCCGAAATTGCTTTCCTCAAAAGCAGAGAAATTGCTTTCCTCAATGCAAAATTGTTGGATGTTTGCATCTTTGATTAGAGGCTTCTTTTTTCTTAAATACATTAATGGCTTTAGCCATAGATTTTTGCGGATTTCAGCAAATTTCTGTGTACTGGTGTATGGTTCTCTTCATTTTCTTACGTTTTTAATTTTAAACCATCTGAAACTTACCTTTTTTTAACTTTATCTTTCAAAAAAGACATCTGTAATTTTTTTTTCCGTAGATAAGATTTTTAGAGAATCAGGCATCATCCAGTTAACATCCTCGAAGACATAATTTCGGACCTTTCAAAATCACTAAGCAAAATGGTTATCTCAAAATGCTGATTAGATGTGTTTCGGGAAATGATTGGCGTGGACTGAAGGCTATTTGCCTTAACATTACTTTTTACTATTAAAAAAGGCACTAGCCCTCACAATTTTCAATCGAATTAGTAATTTTTAAAGTTTCAATGACAACTTCTTCTATACCGCGATGCCCTGGTCTAAAACAAACCAGAGAATAATGATAATAGTAAATAAATAATACATTGTGCCATATTCCTCTTTTCTTGCGCTGCCTATGATAATAGCACTGACGCCCATGCCATGACGCTTTGCTTCCTGACACTTTATTATGCAATTAATCAGTGCTTATATCAGTAACTCAAATACTTTCTACCTTTCTATTTTCTTATGACTCGTCACTTCTTTCTTATTGTTTATTTGGGCGATTTTTTTTCGCCCTATATATATTCCCGTTTTATGGTCATATTGACTAGAATCTAAAGGGAAACATCCCTATTCTCTTCTTTTGGGGATTTACTTACAATGATTTAATTATTACTTGGATATTTTTACAAAGTTCAAACTTTATATTTTGTGACAAAATTATTCACATTGTCCATTACTGCTCTACAAAATTCCATTGGCAGAAATCACGTCATACTGAAAAACTTTTGAAAAGACTTTTCAAAATTTAGGGGGAAGGGGCAAATGCCTGGGGCACAACTAAAGTGCATTATTTTCTTTAAGGATCTATAAGTAAGGAAGGATGCGGCTCAACTATAATCGAAACACTAAGAAACTGCGTCTTGATAAAAAAAAAAAATAAAAATAAATAAATAAAAATGAAAGGATACTGACGACGCAAATATCGTGGTTGCAGCGCCAGTTCCTTTATTTTTAAAGTCTAGCAGATTTTCCTTGCTGTTCAAGCCAAGGTACTCTGATTTGAAGGGATATTATATTTTTTTCAAAATCACCATAGTTTACTTTTAATTTTAAGGTGAACGGCAAAAATATTTACTATTCCTGAATTACGTTCTTTACTATAACTATAAAAATTTCACATATTAATATGTCTTGCACCTCATAAACTGTATGTTATATTTAAAATTACACGTTGCCACAGTTCAGTGGACAACACGGTGGATACTCTCCTTTGTAAAACAAGGATTCGAGTTCAAACCACTATGTGGTAACGAATATTTGTTCGCCATTTCACCTCTTAAGATGATCAGTTTCTTCAACAAAGTCATAATAATCTTCTATTTTATTTATATCTTCATAAATATTCCTGTTTTTCAATTTTTTGTTTTTTATTTTTTTTTCTATTAGATTCAATGCGGTGAAAGCTTTGTCATTTTTGATATCAGTTTTTATGTTAGGATAACCTAGAAGGTATGTGACAACACTTTTATAGCCATTAAGAGTAGCTATATGTAACGGAGTGTTTTTGTTATCACTAGTAATTGTACTTTGTGCATTGACGTCTGCCCCTTTCTTAGTGACGTTTGTCATTTCATTCAATCGTCCTCTTCAGATTTTTCTATCTTAGGTGATAAAGCAGCAAATAACGCTTTGGTTTCATCGGAAAGTTTTTTGACATTACATCTAGAATCTACACTTTGGTTTTGCATCTGGGATTCTCACTTAGTTGATAAGGGTTAGCCGTTATAACTATTGTATCCTGCAACAAATTGATCTGAGCTGCATTTTCAAACAGTTCGTGGTAACGAACTGTAGTAAGGAGCGATCCGGCTCAATAGTAACCAAAACTCTAAAAAATTGAATTTTGATATCAATAGCTACATCAAAAGAATCGCATTTTAATGCTGATTTGAAATATATAAGTTTCATCAAGTTTAGTCTTACCCATCAAAAGTTACGAGCCTGAGAAAATTTGCCTTATTTAGGAAAATAGGGGGAAACATCCCCTAAACGTCGTAGGATCTTAACGAAAATGACACCATCAGATTCAGCGTATCAGAGAACCCTACTGTTGAAGTTTCAAGCTCCTATCTACAAAAATGTGGGATTTTGTAAATTTTGCCAGAAGACAAATCACGGGTGCGTGTTTATTTTTTTTTTTTTTTTTTTGTTTTTTTTTCCCAGGGGTCATCGTATCGACCAAGTGGTCCTAGAATGTCGCAAGAGGGCTCATTCTAACGGAAATGAAAAGTTCTAGTGCCCTTTTTAAGTGACCAAAAAAATTGGAGGGCATCTAGGCCCCCTCCCACGCTCATTTTTTCCCAAAATCAACGGATCAAAATTTTGAGATAGCCATTTTGTTCAGCATAGTCGAAAATCATAATAACTATGTCTTTGGGGATGACTTACTCCCCCACAGTCCCTGGGGGAGGGGCTGCAAGTTACAAACATCGACCAGTGTTTACATATAATAATGGTTATTGGGAAGTGTACAGACGTTTTCAGGGGGGATTTTTTTGGTTTTGGGGGTAGGGTAGAGGGGAGGGGACTATGTGGGAGGATCTTTCCTTGGAGAAATATGTCATGGGGGAAGAAAAATTCAATGAAAAGGGCGCAGGGCGCAGGACGAATCTGGTCACGTTAGAAAAAAACGTCAAATTCAGAGCTTAATATACAATGCTGGGTGTTCGGAGCCTCTCTATTATGGAGTATAATTTGAAAATAACATAACTATACGAGCGATAAAACATATATACCACAACCATAACTCAACTAACGAAAGAACTGCTAAGAGATAACACAACTATAAAGCGAAAACAGATGAAAACTAATGGGAAAATAAACGAACTAAGAGGTGGAAGGGGCCCAGAGAAAAAATATAATCCTTTTCCAATTTTGAGCCTAACTTCCGCAAAGGAGTAATAATGTCAGAAGCCCCGAAATACCGAATTATTTTCTTTTCAAACAGTTCGTGGTAACGAACTGTAGTAAGGAGCGACCCGGCTCAATAGTAAACGAAACTCTAAAAAACGGAATTTTGATGCTAAAAGATACATCAAAAGAATCGAATTTTCATGCTGATCCTAGATATATAAGTTTCGTCAAATCTAATCTTTGTCATCAAAAGTTACGAGCCTGAGAAAATTTGCCTTGTTTTGGAAAATAGGGGGAAGCACCCCCTAAAAGTCATAGAATCTTAACGGAAATCACACCATCGTGATCAGCGTATAAGAGAAACACCATCGTGTTCAGCGTATCAAGCTCCTATCTACAAAAATGTGGAATTTCGTATTTTTTGCCAGAAGACAGATCACGGGTGCGTGTTTATTTGGTTTTTTTTTGTTTTTTTTTTTTCCCAGGGGTCATCGTATCGACCAAGTGGTCCTAGAATCTCGCAAGAGGGCTCATTCTAACGGAAATGAAAAGTTATAGTTCCCTTTTTAAGTGACTCAAAAAAATTGGAGGGCACCTAGGCCCCCTCCCACGCTCATTTTTTCCCAAAGTCAACGGATCCAAATTTTGAGATAGCCATTTTGTTCCGCATAGTCGAAAACCTTATTAACTATGTCTTTGGAATGACTCACTCCCCCACAGTCCCTGGGGGAGGGGCTGCAAGTTACAAACTTTGTCCAGTGTTTACATACAGTAATGGTTATTGGGAAGTGTACGGACGTTTTCAGGGGGATATTTTTGGTTTGGGGCGGGGTTGAGGGGAGGAGGCTATGTGGGAGGATCTTCTCTTGGAGGAAAATGTCATGGGGGAAGAGATATTCAATGAAAAGGGCGTGGGATTTTCTAGCATTACTATAAAAAAAAACAATGAAAATATAAACGCGAAAAAGTTTTTCAACTGAAAGTAAAGAATAGCATTAAAACTTAAAACTAACAGAGATTATTACGCATATGAGAGGTTCAAAAAATACTTTAGCATAAAGAGCGAGGTATTTAAGAGAAGATAAATACCTTGCTCTTTATGCTAAGTGTTTTTAGTAATTTCAACTATTTATTCCACGGCCTTTCTGATTCAGGGATCATTCTTAAAGAATTGGGACAAAACTTAAGATTTAGTGTAAAAGGCGGGGTATTAACGAGGGGACAAACCCCCTTATATACATAATAAAAATATAAGAGCATAAAAGTTTGTTACGTAAGTTAATTCTTAAGTTACGTATATTTTTTACTAATAAAAACTTTCGTTAAAAATTAAAAGTTCTAGTTGCCTTTTTAAGTAGCCGAAAAATTGGAGGGCAACTAGGCCTCCTTCCCCACCCCTTGTTTCTCAAAATCGTCTGATCAAAACTAAGAGAAAGCCGTTTAATCAGAAAAAAATTAATATGCAAATTTCATTTTACTAATTAATGTGCGGAGGGCCAAAATCAAAAATGCATTAATTCAAAAACGTTCAGAAATTAAATAAAAAAAACTAGTTTTTTAATCTGAAAGTAATGAGCGATATTAAAACTTAAAACGGAAAGAAATTACTCCGTATATGAAATGGGTTGTCCCCTCCGCAATTTCTCGCTCTTTACGCTAAAGTTTTTAATTGTTTTAAAAAATAGAATTGTGGCAAAGAATCAAACTTTAGCGTAAAGAGCGAGGGATTGCGGAGGGGACAACCCATTTCATATACGGAGTAATTTCTGTCCGTTTTATGTTTTAATATCGCTCCTTACTTTCAGTTTAAAAAACTAGTTTTTGTTATTTAATTACAAAAAAGATCAAATGGATTTTCAGTCTGCATTTTTACACTTTTTCAGATATTAGGCATTTCAACCCACCACAATTATGCAATTGGCCAATTACGCTTTACAACTATATATTCCTTTAAGATAAATCTTTCTCTTAACTCTATTTTTAAAACAGTAAGAAACTTTAGCGTAAAGAGCGGGGCGTTGAGGAGGAAACGCCCCTTTCATATACGGAGTAATTTCTGTGCGTTTTAAGTTTTAATGTTGCTCCTTACTTTCATTTAAAAAAGCTTGTTTTTTTATTTAATTTCTGGACATTTTTGAATTAATGCATGTTTTGACCTTGGCTCTCCGCACATAAATAATTAAAACGAAATTTGCATATTAATTAATTGCAATTAATTGGAAGATTTTGAGAAAAAAGGAGCGAGGAAGGAGGCCTAGTTGCCCTCCAAGTTTTTGACTACTTAAAAAAGCAACTAGAACTTTAAATTTTTTACAAACGTTTTCATTGGTAAAAAATATACGTAACTTACGAATTAACTTACGTAACGTACTTCTATATATTGAAATTGTCTTCCCCCATGAGATGTTTCTCCATGGAAATATCCACCCACATAACCCCCCCCCCGTCAACTCCCCCCCCAAACCAAAAAATCTCCCTGAAAACGTCTGTACACTTCCTAGTAACCATTACTATATGTAAACACAGGTCAAAGTTTGCAACTTGCAGCTCCTCCCACGGGGACTGCGGGGGAGTAAGTCGTCCCCAAAGACGTAGTTATTAGGTTTTTCGACTATGGTAAATAAATGGCTATCTCAGAATATTGATCCGCTGACCTTTGAAAAAAAATGAGCGTGGGAGGGGGCCTAGGTGCCCTCCAATTTTTTTGGTCACTTAAAAAGGACACTAGAACTTTTAATTTCGTTTAGAATTAGCCCTCTCGCGACATTCTAGGACTACTCAGTTGATACGATCACCCCTGGAAAAACAACAACAAAAAAAAAAAACAGAAAAAAAACAAATAAACACGCATCCGTGATCTGTTTTCTGGCAAAAAATGCGAAATTCCACATTTTTGTAGATATGAGCTTGAAACTTCTACAATAAGGTTCTCTGATACGCTGAATCTGATGGCGTGATTTTCGTTAACATTGTATGACTTTTAGGGGGTGTTTCCCCCTATTTTCTAAAATGAGGCAAATTTTCTCAGGCTCGTAACGTTTGACGGGTATAACTGATCTTGATGAAACTTATATATTTAAAATCAGCATTAAAATGCGATTCATTTGATGAAACTATTGGTATCAATATTCCATATTTAGAGTTTCGGTTACTATTGAGCCAGGTCGCTCCTTACTACAGTTCGTTACCACGAACTGTTTGATAAATAAAAAGAGTGAAAGTGTATCCATGTTGTCAAAGAGAATCGATAGAGTCTGTTGGGAAAGATATTAAGTTTACTTTTCATGTCATTTTCAGAAATACTGTCTGTATCAGGATAAAAAAAAGAAGCTAGAATATATTCCAAAGTTTATGGATAGAGATGTAAAACCTGGTTTGCATCTAGCCCTGGGTAAAATTGCCGCATTCCAGAATTACGAGTAACCTTCCAAATTGTAAAAAACTTAAAAGTTAGAAATATAAAATTTTGGAATTAAGGCTTGAACTTAATAAGATATGTATGTCAAGCTGGCCTGTAAGCTCGCGTTTTTAGAATGCTTACTGCCCTTCTGGCCCAAAAAACTTCTCTGGAGTTGAGGTTGAAATATCTTAATATAAAAATCTTACAGTTCAAGAACATCCTGGGATATTGTGACCTTAAAAAAACGATCTATATAAGTCAGAAGTTTGAGAACATTTAACACCATAAATACCATATTGCTTATAACTAGTTTCCACCACGCTTGGCATGTGTCACGTGGCTTACACGATTTCTGAAAGTGTGTGCCTCCTTGGATTCACCTTTTTGTTTTTATGGCACTTGGTATCTACCAAGTGACATTTAGTGATCTCAAATTCTGTCGATCTGTCTGTCTGTCTGTCGGTCCGGTTTTGCTAGTTTAGGCACTTCCAGATAAGCAAGGACGATGAAATTAGAAATTGCCGTTTCCCCGATTCGACCATGTGGGAGGGAGTGGGGGGATGGTTAATTCGAATAAATTAGAAAAAATGAGGTAATTTTCACTGACGAACAAGCTCATACTTGGTTAATATTTAAGAAATTAGCTACCAAAATTAGTCAATAGTGACCTATCTGTTTGAATGTTATGGTTTAGCATATTAAGTTTTCCTGTGTTGTGCTATGGTCTGATATGTTTAGTTTTTGCTGTTTTCATGGTTTAACTTTTTTATACTTTCTTTGTCTTTTTCGAAGTGCCTTTTTCAAGATCAGAAGTCCTTACGCCACTCCACTTTGCTGTTGGAAACAACAGTATGGAGGCGGTTGAGCTTTTATTGAAACGCGGTGCATATTTCAATATTAAAAACAAACAAGGAAAATCGCCATTTGAACGTATTGAGAACAAAACGTATGATTCTGTTATCAATTCATGTTCAAATTAAACAAAAAAGCGAGTTTTTTTAAATGAAAGTAAGGAGCAACTTTAAAACTTAAAACGAACAGAAATTACTTCGTATATGAAAGGAGATGCTTCCTCATCAACACCCCGCTCTTTACGCTAAAGTTTGACTCTTTCTCTTAACTCTACTTTTTAAAACAGTAAAAAACTTTAGCGTAAAGAGTGGGGCGTTGAGGAGGAAAAGCCCCTTTCATATACGGAGTAATTTTTGTTCGTTTTAAGTTTTAATGTTGCTCCTTACTTTCATTTAAAAAACTTGTTTTTTGTTTAATTTCTGGATGTTTTTGAATTAATACATGTTTTGATCTTGGCTCTCCGCGCATAAATGATTAAAACAAAATTTGCATATTAGTTTGTTTTTGGCTGAATGACTTTCTCATAGTTTTAATCGGAAGATTTTCAGAAAAAAGGAGCGAGGGAGGAGGCCTAGTTGCCCTCTAATTTTTCGATTACTTAAAAAGGCAACTAGAACTTTCAATTTTTTACGAACGTTTTCATTTGTAAAAAATGTACGTAACTTACGAATTAACTTACGTAACGGACTTCTATATTCGTATGTTTTTATTGCGTATATGAGGGGGTTCACCCCTCGTTGATGCCTCGCTCTTTAAACTAAAGCCTAAATTTCGTCCCAATTCCTTAAGAATGACCGCTGAATCACAAAGGCCGTAGAATAAATAGTTGAAATTACTAAAAATACTTTAGCGTAAAGAGCCTGGTAATACGAGGAGGTAAACCCCTCATATGCGTAATAATTTTTGTTCGTTTCAAGTCTTAATGCTGCTCCTTACTTTCAGTAGAAAAAACTTTTCATGTTTATTTTTTCATCGTTTTTTCAAATAATGCTAGAAAATCTTGCGCCCCAATTTTTGAAAATCAATTTTCAAAAATGAGGCAAATTTCCTCAGGCTCGTAACTTTTGATGGTTAAGACTAATCTTGATGAAACTTATATATTTAAAATCAGCATTAAAATGCGATTCTTTTAATGTAACTATTGGTATCAAAATTCCGTTTTTTAGAGTTTCGGTTACTATCAAACAGTAAAACAGTAAAAAACTTTAGCGTAAAGAGTGGGACGTTGAGGAGGAAAAGCCCCTTTCATATACGGAGTAATTTTTGTTCGTTTTAAGTTTTAATGTTGCTCCTTACTTACGTATCGTTTTTAATGTCGCTCCTTACTACAGTTCGTTACCACGAACTGTTTGATTTACTAGGCTCAGTCAACGAATTATTGATTGGTATAGGGAGTGACGATCCTGAAAGTACAATTAATCATTTCAAGATCAGAAGTCTACAACAAACTTATAGTATCGGCATCGAAATTATTACTAATGTACGGGATAATCTTGGAAACACGCTTCTGCATTATGCAAGGGATCGTTACTTTTGTTAGAGCATGGTACTAGCTTAGGGCGCTTTCTTGGTTCTATTGAATTAGAACTAGATCAAATAGTAGAAATAAGAATTCTTGTAAGTGTGACAGCTCAGCGTGACTCTGTAAGCTCAGCCAGAGTCGACCCAGCTCTAAATAGGTACCTGGAGAAATTTGGGCAAGGTATTCAGGAAGGGTGTGCGAAAGCACAGGATGGTTGGCCCCCAACCCCCCGTTGCACTTCCTGGCTGAAGGGCCATGAAACGGAGATCAGCACCGCCGGTTTGGACCTTAAGGGTCTAGTGCCGTCTTACTTACTTACTTTACTTAGTATCGACATCGAAATTATTACTAATGTACGGGATAATCTTGGAAACACGCTTCTGCATTATGCAAGGGATTATGGTTACAAGGATATCGTTACTTTTGCTAGAGCATGGTGCTAGCTTAGGGCGCTTTCTTGGTTCTATTGAAGTAGAACAAGATCAAATAGTAGAAATAAGAATTCTTTCTGTGAAAGAACAAATTGAAGAAATTTGAAGACAATAGAGACCTGTTGCGAGAAGTGCAGAGTAATAATATAAATAACGTGGAAAAACTTATTGCAAAAGAAGCTGTGGTTAGTCCGTCGGCTTTACCTCTAGCGGCTAATTATGGCTACTGTGAGATTGTTAAGAGTTTGTTAAAAAGTTTCAAAGTTAATTTAGAGCTAGAATATATTCTAAAGTTTATAGATGGAGATGGAAATTCTGGTTTGCATCTAGCCCTGGCGCATGGACATTATGAAGTTGCTAATATATTACTAACTTATGATAAAAAACATAAACGATAATGGTACAACACTTGAGCAACTTATCGAAACTGCTAACCATCATTATAAGAAACCGTTTGACTTATCTACTGATAAAAACAAAGCAAAAGAAATTACTGAAGCAATGTTTAATTAAGTTTAGCAAGGATGTTATTAATGAATGTTATTAATTTATTTTAAATTAAACTATTTTCAATAATTAACTCAAGCACTGAGTCGTATAAACTCAACACAAATATAAAGAAAATCATAATATGAACGATGATTGTAGAAAGGCGTAATGAAATACAGATTAGCTGCATTAAATGTATTAACATTTATTCTTAAAAGTCTGAACAAAATTTTGTTTATCAAATTGAAAAATGGATATCTTTCTAAATGTGTTTGTTTTCAGTAAAATGTTTTCAGTAAAATGTTTCCGCTGTCGCAACTTTGGACCAAAATCAACAACTGTCAGTTGGGTTACGAAGTTCAGAGAGCATGGGACTGTAGTGGACTTGTGTTCTAAGGCCACAGGGGGGAACTTGTTCAGGCAGGAAAAAGAGTACAAGGACGGAAGAAAAGATTAACTTCTTGGGTCTTTTTTAGAAACCGGCTTAGCTTTTTACCTGATACTCATGACTAGTGGAGACTCGTGACAATGCAAGATCAATTTTTGCGAGACTTCACGAATTAGCTATATTTGGAAAGCAAATCTTGGGAAGAAGTTAAGGATCACCTTTAAAGTTATGGTTAGGTAACTATAAAAGTTAACTTTAAACTCTAACCTAACCTTACCTTAAAGGTAACTCTAACCTTAAAGTTAAGGTTAGGTTAGGTTATAGTAGCTCTTCTCTCCCATGATATTTGATTAAGATTCAGCAACCCCCTCTTGTAGACATGCAAAAATGACACTAAAACGGCCCATCCCCTCCCACCTACTGTACGTTGGTTTGCAGTCAGAGTATTAGCCATATGATGCTACGATTAGAATGAAAATTTCCTTTCAGCAATGTTTGAGTGAGGGGGGAGTCCGACCTACTCCATTCCTCAAAGCCTTTTGGCTCAACATATGTTACAATTCCTTGCTTCAGCTATTAGGATCCCTAATGAAAATAGGTAATCAGCTAATGAAAATAGAAAAAATATGGTAATTTTCACTTACGAACGGGTGATCGGATCTTAAATAAATACGATGTTTGGAAGTATATCGTGTCTCAGAACTCTTATTTGAAATCCCGACCGGATCCAGTGACATTGGAGGGAGTTGGAGGGGAAAACATAAAATCTTGGAAAACGCTTAGAGTGGAGGGATCGGGATGAAACTTGGTGGGAAAAATAAGCACAAGTCCTGGATACGTGATTGACATAACCGGAACGGATCCGCTCTCTTTGGAGGACTTCGGGGAGGGTTAATTCTGAAAAACTGGAAAAAATGAGGTATTTTTATGGTACGAAGCAGTGATCGGATCTTAACGAAATTTCATATTTAGAAAGACCTTGTAACTCGGATCTCTGATTTTTAAATACCGACTCGACCCAGTGCCGTTGGGGGGGGTGGTGGTGGAAATCTTGGAAATGGCTTAGAGTGGAGAGATCAGGATGGAACTTGGTGGGAAGAATCAGCACAAGTCTAAGATACGTGACTGACATAACTGGATCAGAATCGCCGTCTTTGGGGGAGTTGAGGGGGAGGGGGTAACTCGGAAAAATTTGAAAAAATCAGGTAATTGTAACCTATGAACGGGCGATCAGATCTTAATGAAATTTGATATTTAGAAAGACCTTGTGCTTCACAGCTCTTATTTCAAATCCCTGCCAGATCCGGTGACATTGGGGGAGGTGGAGGGGGAAACCGGAAATCTTGGTAAACGTGATAATCGAGGCATCTTTATCTTAATAAAGATGCTTTATTTTCAATTAAAACCGAATCCGGGGACATGGGGAGTTGGAGGGGGAAACAGAATTCTTGGTAACCAGAAATCTTGGAAAACGCTTAAAGTGGAGAGATCGGGCTGAAACTTGATGGGAAGAATAAGCACAATTTATAGATACGTGATTGACATAATTGGAACGGATCCGTTCTCGTTGGGGGAGCTGGGGGGGGGGTGTGTTGATTTGGTGAGGTGTTTTAACTTATGAACGGGTGACCGAGTCTTAATGAAATTTGATATTTAGAGGGAACTCATGTCTCAGAACTCTTGTTTCAAATCCTGACCAGATCTGTTGACACTGGGGGGAGTTGGAGGGGGAAACCGAAAATCTTAGAAAACACTTAGAGTGGAGAGATCGGGATGAAACTTGGTGGGTAGTATAAACAAATGTCGTAGATACGTGATTGACGTAACCAGAATGGATCTGCTCTCTTTGGGGGAGTTAGGGGATGGGGTTCAGGGCTTTGGCGAGTTTGCTGCTTCTGGACGTGCTAAGACGATGAAAATTGGTAGGCGTGTCAGGGAGCTGCACAAATTGACTTGATAAAGTCGTTTTCCCCGATTTGACCATCTGGGGGGCTGAAGGGAGAGGAAAAATTATAAAAAATGAGGTATTCTTAACTTACGAGCGGGTAATCGGATCTTAATGAATTTTGATATTTAGAGGGACCTCGTGACTCGGAATCCTGACCGGCATTAAGCTGCTGATTTTCCTTTTAAATGAATATTTAAAATTTTCAAATTTCCTTTTTTAAATTTTCCTTTTATTGATTATTGGAATTTTGCTAGAGCTCATGCCATATGAGCTCTTGGCTCTTCCGGCCTCACAAGTGCCATATGAGCTTTTAGCTCTTGTTTTTCGAAGCAGTTGTTGCTAGATGTAAATAGGGACGAAGACCACGCTACCTCGCCATTGCAAACACCAAAAGCAAGAAGAACAATGGGGAATTGCTCAAGACAGTGGGAAACGAATTAGAAGTAATATTTCGGCCCTATGTCCAAGGGCCGTCCTCAGCAATACAATATATGTAAGAAGAAAAAACTTACAACAAGATAAAATCAATAAAACTATAAATAGTGAGAAAGTCCCTATTGTACTTTTTATAAAAAAGTCCTGGTTGAAATTCGCTGAGGTAAGGATGCTGGGACTGCTTTTGAAAAAAAAATTCATTTTAGTTTTATTGATTTTATCCTGTTGTAAGTTTTTTCATCTTATATATTTTTGTATTGCTGAGGACGGCCCTTGGACATAGGGCCGAAATATTCATTCTAATTTTTTTCCCGCTGTCTTAAGAAATTCCCTATTTTTCTTCTTGTCTTTGGTGCTTTTTGCTAGATGTGTTGCTATATTAATACATTTTGTGGACCTACTGAACTAACTACTGTCATAATGGACCTACTAGTGTCATACTTCTGCTACTGTCATGGGCCTACTACTATCATAAGTTTTTTTTATCCCATCTATTTAAATGGTTTTTGACCTGAGAATTGTCTATTTCAACATAATCCATCCAAGATGATTATAAGGCGATCCCAGTGGAAAACAGGAATTGTGGTATCATGTTCAATTGTTTCGGTTCATATATCAGTAGCTCCTTTTATCTTATTTTAGAAGGATTTAATTTCTGCCTTTGCATAGTAAGCATGAAAAAATATATTCTATTAAAGAAACAGATTATGGATAACAAAGAATGGACAGAAGTAAGTTGTTTACTCTCGTTGACCTAGTGACGATTAATGTTTAAATACGTCATTTATTGCGAATAAGACATGATGGTGGGGGGGGGGGGCGGGTCGATGTCTATATAATTATGCACCAAGATTCCCTCTGTGAACGAACCGCTGGTTATAGCGACCATACTGTTGTTCTTGATCTGAGTAAAACCGGTTTCTCTGTTTGTATTCGTAGATAATTAGCTTTTTCTCATTGAGATAATCGACTATGCAGGTATAGCTTACTTAAATATTTAATATGTAAAGTTGGGTAGGTATTTAATATAATGCATTCCCGGCAGCCTACTTTCCATAATTCTCTGTTGTAGTTTCCATAATTTTGTTACTAAAATATTGTATTTTCATCATATTTTGGTAAATTTCAAAAGGCTTAATCTAATTTCCCTTCTTGGGTTTATTTATTGCTGGGATTATTTCCCATGGGGGTGTATCATGATTTTCGCTGAAGGATATGGGGTCAGCCCTACAAACTATTGGCACTTGGCAGTGCTATAGGATTGCATACATGGCTGGATGAAGCTGTCCTGTTGAGTAAAAGTTTGATTAAATAGGCCTACTGGGTGATTGATGCCACAGGCCTGGACTTTTGTATAGTATTAAATAAAAAAACAAGTTTTTTCAGCTGAAAGTAAGGAGCAACACTAAAATTTAAAACGAACAGAAATTATTACGTATATGAAGGGGTTCTCCCCCTCGTCAATACCTCACTCTTTATACCAAAGTTTGAATTATGTTCCAATTGTTTATGAATGATCCCAGAATCACTAAGGCTGTTTAATTAAAGTAAGTAGCTCTTTTGAAAGTACTAACAAAGCTTCAGCGTAAAGAGCGAGGTATTGACGAGGGAGCGAACCCCCTCATGTGCGTAATAATTTTGTTCGTTTTAAATTTTAATGTTGTGCCTTATTTTAAGTTGAAAAAACTCGTTTTTTTTAATTTAATTTCCCATTGTTGTTTCAAATAATGCTGGATAATCCAGCGCCCCCTTCATGGAAATTATCTTCCCTCATGAAAAATTCCTCCATGGAAAGATCTTTTCACATATCCCCGACCCCCCCCCCCCATCACCATTTTTTTATTTAATTTTTCATCTTTTTAAATAATGCTGGGAAATCCGGCAACCCCTTCATGGAAAGTTCTCTTCCCCCATGAAAAATTCCTGCATGGAAAGATCCTTCCACGTAACCCTCTTCCCTTGACCCCACCCACCGGAAAAAAATCCCCCTGAAAACGTCTGTATGCTTTCCAATAACCAATATTATATGTAAACAAATGGGCAAAGTTCATAACCTGCAGCCCTTCCCCTGGTATCCGGTAACTTTGGAAAAAAATGAGCGTTGAAGGGGGCCTAGTTGCCCTCCCAATTTTTTTGGTTGCTAAAAAAGGCACTAGAACTTTTGATTTCCGTTCGAAAGAGCCCTCTGGCAACATTCTAGGACCACTGGGTCGATACGATCAACGTTTAAAAAAAAGAAAAAAATAAAACAAATAAATACGCATGTGTAATCTTTCTTCTGGTAAAAAATGCACAATTCCAAATTTTTGGAAATATGAGCTTGAAAGCTCTACAGTAGGGTTCTCTGATACGCTGAATCTGATGATTTGATTTTCATTAAGATTCTGGGACTTTTAGGGGTATTTTCCTCTTTTTTTCGAAAATAAGGCAAATTTTCTCATGCTCGTAACTTTTGATAAGTAGGACTAAACTTGATGAAACGTATATATTTAAAATCAGCATAAAATCTGACTCTTCTGATGTATCTATTGGTATCAAAATTCTGTTTTTTCAAGTTTCGGTTACTATTGAGCCGGGTTGCTCCTTACTTACAGTTCATTACCACGAACTGTTTGATTGTTCCGCAAAGCTTGACATATTTTACTGTTATTGCTGTTGTTTTTTACCACATTGCGTTTATAATTAAAATGAAATATATAATACAAAAGGTAATTTTTAATTATGGTTGCAAAATATGGAAAATAATATATATGTATATATGCTAAAAAAAAATCTGAATTTTGTGACTTCATATCGAGAAGATTTTTCCAATGAAGAAAAATTATATAAAAACAGTTGGCTAACATGTACTAGAAATACTACTATGATATTAGAAATATATTATAAATATTATACATACACTAGAAATATAATATAAAAAGTGGAAAAAACGGTATGCAAAATGGAAAAGAACAACAAAAGAAATTCGCGTCTGATAAACTAAAGCCGTTGTTCAGTAAAAAAAAAGAAAGTCCAATATGATGGTACAAACATTTAAAAAGATCCATATAAAACTGTTAAATGATACTCTGAAGTTTTGTAATGACTCTTCTAATATGTTTTCAGAAAAATAAACAATCTTCTTATTTAAAAACCTTTATTATAACATTGGTCAATAACAAGTTCTTTCAATAAAATTATGTTAAAAAAAATCATCTTTTTCATTGCTAATTTAGTGGAAGTGCGTTGACTTCTCAAAGTAGCATTTATATTCCTAGAGTTAATTTCGTTTTGACTTATACTCAGTAAGTTTAAACTTTTTTTTAGATTGACTCGCCAGTGTACCCTTATCTGTTTAATTATTGGATGTATGTAATCTAGGGCTTGATTTTAATCAAACTATTACGAATAGGAGTTTATCTCTAATCTCCACTGGATTTTGTTTATTCTAATCCCCTTGAAAAAAAAAAGGTTTGTGTTTGTTGCCGAAATTTTTGCATTTTCTTCTTGTTTAACTGGCTGAGACGTACCTCGGTTCTTTCATTGCCCTAGGTTGTCTGTTTTTTTTTTTTTTTACTTTCTTAAGTAGTATGGTCTCAGTAATTATTAAAAAAAAAAGAAAACAATTTTTTCATCTGTTAAGCATTACATTTTAATTCATTCCTTGCATACATTAGATAAAGTTTTTTCAACTGAAAGTAAGGAATAACATTAAAACTCAAAACGAACACAAATTATTCTGCATATGAAGGGGTTACCCCCCCCCCCCCTACTCAATACCTTGCTCTTCACGCTAAATTTTTTGACATTTAAAAAAAAGATTTCTTTTCTAATTAAGCGACCCTTGTGTTTCAGGAGTCGTTCTTAAGAAATTGGAAAAACAGTCAAGATTTAACGTAAAGGCCAAGGTATTGACGAGGAGGCCAACACTTTAATTTACAGAATGATTTCTGTTCGTTTTAAGTTCGTGATCCTTACATTCTGTTGGGAAAGCTTGTTTTTTTTTTGTAATATTTGATTTCTGATCATTTATCAAATAATGCCGGAAAATCTAGGTCTTTCTCCATGGAAAATCCCCTTCCCCACGGAAAATTCCTGTATGGAAAGTTCTTCCCTATAAAGAATGGCTTCAGGAATTATTTAAAAAAAAAAAAAAAAATTTCAACTGTTAAGCATTACATTCAATTCATTCCTTGTATATGTATGTGGTTTTCCTTGCGACATAAGATACAGAATTGCTAATAACTGCTCTAGGTATATCAAAATAATTTTTGTCAGTTTACTATATTTTCTTTGTAGTAAAGTATTTTATTTATTTTTTTACTCGTAGATATCAATTTAACTACTATTTCTTATAGCATTGCAAACTAAATTAGTTATTACTGTTCTAGATTTCACAAAGTTTTATGAGTATGGATGGCTCACCTATGGCTTTAGATGACCTTCAAAGTCTCATCAACACTTTAAAGGCTAACGTTCATTATACCGGAAGTAGAGCATTGCCAAGAGAACATTTCAAGTTAGACGTACGGTCCTTTAATGATATATTTCAGCTTATGCTCAAAAAACCATCTTGTAAAAGCGGAGTACTTGTGGTTTTTGGGGTAGCTTATGATCATTCTGTTTACCAATGTGTAACTAATACCGAAAAAAAATCTGATGTAACTACTCAATATACTATTTCTGATGAAGTGAATGATATGCTAAAATCATTGTTGTCAAACCGGGCTTGGACTTCCGTATTATTGACGTGGTGTATAAAAGTTCTTGGCCAGCTCTCGTCAAAATATGCGTCCTTCATCAACAGCGTCGATCTTGAAGATATAATAAAATTTTGGTTTGTCTGGCCACCGACAAGACATTTAATTGAAATGATGAGTGATTGTTTAGAAAATATAACCCAAGAGGAGGCTGATTCTTGCATCAGGGCGTTACTTGAAATGTTAGGAGATCCCCATTATGATTGGGTAGTAGCTCATATGGGGAAGTCATTTCCCGAAATGATTATAAGTCGAATTCTGTTTGTTGGGCTGCATGACTCTGTAACCAATCGTAAAGAAACTAGTGGCAACCCTGGGAAATTAGCTAAAGTAAAGTCAGCAATTCTTATAGTCGGCCACCTATGTGAATATCATTTAAAAGAAGTTGAGAATGGGATCAGTGAGTTATATAAACTGCTACCCTCGGGAAGCAGTGATATGACTGAAATTCAGAAAGGCGTTCTTCCATTTCTTCTGCATATGTGTACAGCTTCTCTGTTTATGCGAGATATGATTGTTAAAGTACTAACTTCAGCAGTTTCCTTTGAAGTTTTAGAAATAGTTATAACTAATAATTCATGGATAATTGAATATTATGGATCAGTTGATGCCTTTAGAATATATTTATCGAAAGCGATTTTGTGTCTTGGTGAAAGTGTTGAAGGACTGTTGCACTTTATTTTTTCTACTGAAGATACAAATTGTATTGTCTATATACAGGAATTTGTGACGGATTTTGTAGCTAGAACATTTCAGAAGCTGCACGGTAGCAGGCCTTCAGAAGATTTTCCTATATTAAGTGCTTTATTGAAACCCTCATGCTTGGATCTTATAATCCCAAATTTGTTATCAAAGAGGAAGTGGTATAAGGATACATCTGTGAATTTGCTTGTCCTTCTTTCAACATATCGTGGGAGCTCAGTGGCTGTTCAAGCCTTAGCTTATCTTCTCTGTCATTCTGAAAGGGAGGAGCAATTATGTTTAGTATATAGATTAACTAATTCGTTACAACCTATACATTGGGGGTTGATAACTCAATCGCTAAAAGCAGCCCTTACAATGACGTTGATCAACCCTGAGAATAGTAATATGAGACTACGGCTGATTGAAAATTTGACCCTGCTCTTAAGTTGGGAAAATGGGAATAAAAGGGGTAAATTATCAGCTATTAATAAAGTCAGTAAAGCTGTTCAAATGAATATTGAAATGTTTTTGAATCTTTTGAGTGATAGAAATATTTCTATCCAAATTGTTACAATAATTGCTGAAGCAGGCATGCCTGAATTAATTTCTGATTCAATAGCAATGCAAATTGCTGAGTCTCTTTTGCCAATATTTTTCTTATCCCTGAATCTGCGTGATCCTCTTCAGAAGAAAAAAGCTGTTAGTAATATACAAGCCATATTGACAAATGTTTCTTCTCAGTCATCAGTTCAAAGCTTTATCCTCAGAATGCTCATAAAAACAGCTACTGATGACAAGTTCGGTTATCTACTTGGACGATCTGACGAATCGGTGTTTCATCAAGACAACCATGTCTCATTATTTGAGAAGAACAAGAAGCATAGTACTCTTGTCAGTGAGTCACATAGATATAATGCTTCAGGCGTAATTGGTAAAGGACCTCGAATGACAGTTAAACGATTTGGTGACATACGACGGGAAGATGTTGCACAAAATTTGGATATTTTCATTGAAACACTCACCAAGTGTTGTGTCAGTGATTCTGAAACTACAGATGGTATTACCAGAGTTGCCATGATACTGCTGGAAATCCTCTCCCCTGATGTTATGTACAATGGCCTACCCTGGCCAGAAGAGGAATTTTTGAAAGTTACAATTGAAAGGGACTTGTATATAAAGAAAACCTTGGAAACCCAGCCAGTTCTGTGGGAGATCCTTCGAGTCCTCGCTTTTAATCGTCCAGCACTCTGCTACTGTTCAGTTATTCTTCGTGCACCCCTTGGAATTCTTATGTCACAATGGTCTTCAGAGCAGGCAAGTTATTTACTCTTCATATTTTTACTATTCTAGGAGGCAATTACCCTCACTACCACTACCACTTACTCTATCATAGATATGCATATGTTTTAAGGGGACAGGTATAATGGTAAGCTATTTAATTTTTATGACATTTAATTTTTGTGAAAAATTTTAGGGCAACGTTTTTGTATGACATATTACCTATATCTTGTAAGTAGGGTAGAGAGGGGATAATCTCTACCCTCCCATCGGTTTAGTCTAAGATCCCTGTGGATAATATAGATGGACTGTGCAATAATTCATAGCTAAAACATCATAATCAAACATTGAAATTTTTTATATATCAGATTGTCGAAATGTCCTTGACACTAATTACGGTTTTAAGTATGCATACCCTAGTTTTAAATTTCGTTTTATAATCAAAACACAAAGAAATGAATATAAAGACAACAAAACGGCTCTATGGCTAGTTAATAAAAACGAAGAGAAAAAAAAAATCAACTAATATTTAACTGTCTTCAGAACAAAAAAAAAAACAACTAGAAACTAAAAAATATGGATAGAACAAAAATAGACTAACATAAAATTCGTTGGATTCTTTTCTCTTTGTTTTCATTTACTGACCCTAGACCCATTTTGTCGTCTTTATATCATTTCTTTGTTCTTTGTTATGGCTGGCCAGTTCGACCTTAGATCTTTTATTTTATAGCCAAGTCATGAAAAAAGCGCAGATATTATTTTTCGTTTCAATATTATTGTAAGAATTTCCCCTTTTTAACCGCACTTTCTACCCCTATTTTACAGAATTTGTTAATTAGCATTTGCTTTGAGTGAGAAAAAAATAAGCACTAATGCAATATTCGAAGAAACGCTGCCAAAGAAGCAATTCCGCGGACAAAACCACGGACATGTGGTTTCAGATGGATGGATAACTCAATTCTGTTGCTTTGATTGATGGTAGAACAGAAAGGAAGTTTTTTTGTTTAAAACTTTGTATTTAATAATTTGGCAGTTTTCCATCCCCTATGTTTAACATTTCGATACTGAAACGGGTTCATCCATTATTTCCTGCGAAAACTAGAAAATTTAACGATAATTGGTCAAAACCTTCTTTGCAATTGGTTTTTATGGTTTTACAAATTTAGTCATTCATGGTTATTACAGTTTATTGCCAACTAGTCTTAGCCAAAAGTTTGGAATTTAAATCTGTCAATTCGCTTAAAACGAAATTCTGGAAGGGACTCTCCATCATCGTATACATAATCTTCAGAGCTGTCATATAAACCTAGGTCTTCTGTTTTTGGCATCCTTCCAAATAGTTTACTCCACACTGAAGTCCCTTCTGCAGCTCGTATTTCTCTATGTCTGAATAATTTGTTGAGGGGAGTTCTGTCTTCTGTTTTTGGCATCGATCCAAATATTTTACTCAACACTGAAGTGTTTTTTGCTGCTCCTATTCCTTCATGTCCAAATAATTTGTTGAGGTAGGTTTGACGACTACGTAATTCTTCAAAGTTGGTTGGTTCAGTCATTTCATCTGACATATTCTCTTGGCAGCTTGCCAGATAGATGGATGCAATGAAACAGATTATCTGGAAGAATACAGCACATAAATTTTTCGTAAAAAGGCCTCTGAATAGTTGCGGTACTTAGGTGTTATGGCGACCACACTCGAGTTCTTGATTTAAGTAAAGCCGGTTTCTCTGTTTGTATTCGTTGATAATTAGCTTAGTCTCAGTGATATAAACTACTATCTTCTATATATATAAAAATAAGTTGTCTGTCTGTGGATCAGGTGACGTCATGTTTCTGTGTCGACTGACGTCATGAAGTTAGTTGTCGTCATTTTTGCTATGATGGTGACGGCATTAAAGATATTTAAGACATATATGTTCACGTAGAAATCTATTAATGTTTAAGTTTAAAATGACTGATGAACTTACAATGGCAAAAGCCGATGAAGATGCTCAAAGAGTCTATACCAAAAAACTTGCTGCTGATAGAGAAAGTCAGAAAAGAAAGCGTGCCGAAGAATCAAAAGAACGGCAAGGAAACAGGCTTGAGGCTAAAGAACGCAAAACCGCGCAGTTAGATGAAGATCCACCTGGACAGCGAGAGTCAAAACATATCAAAACTGAAAATGATAGCGATGATGATTGGGTTTGGGATTTTGACTTGGATAAGGTCATCAATGCCTACCAGATTTTAGTTAAAAAAACAAAGGTTCGGCGATATGTATTTCATAGTGAAGCTGAAAAATAAAGAAGAAAAAGAAAACTGAAAAAAGAAAAAATGTAAAAAACATGACGACCGGGACACAGGGAATATAAATGACGACCAGGACACGCTGAAAAATAAAGAAGAAAAAGAAAACTGAAAAAAGAAAAAATGTAAAAAACTAAAAAATACTAAAAAGAAAAAACACTCAAAGAGAAATTACAGACCGGGACACAAATGACGACCGGGACAGAGGGAATATAAATAACGACCGGGACACTCAAAGAGAAATTACAGACTGGGATACCGGGACACAAATGACGACCGGGACACAGGGAATATAAATGACGACCAGGACACAGGTATTTAAGAATATCGTTCAAAGACAAATTTTTAATTGTAAGAAGACCGTTGAAAGAGAAATTTATAATTGTAAAATGACTGAAGAACCTACAATGGCAATACCCGAGGAAGCTGCTCAAAACGAATGTATTCAAGCCGAAGTAGCTGAGTTGGTAAAGCGTTATGTTTCAGGTTCTAGGTCCGAGAGGTTCCAGGTTTGAACCTTGGCTTTAGCATTAATACAAAAGAAGAAAAAAACTAAAAAAGTATATATATATATATATATATATATATATATATATATATATATATATATATATATATATATATATCTTCTATATATATAAAAATAAGTTGTCTGTCTGTGTAACGATGACTCTGGTCAAACATTTTCAGATCAATTGCTGGCAATTGGAAACGGAAAGCTGACAGTAGTGGGAAAGCCAAGAATGTTGTATATTCGCAATTTTTACGTAGTTTGAAACACATATATAAATCTATCTATATTCACAGGTGGGACACAGGGACACAACTACAATGGCGCGTAACTAATATGGCGCGTAACGACTTACGCTCGCGGGGGGGCTTGGGGGGGGGGGGGTACGAAGCGCCCCACCAACTAGGTGTTGGGGTGTCGTGAAGCGCCACCCCAACAGCTAGTAAAGGTATATTTTAGTTAAATATTTAATATGCAGAGTTGGTTACGTTAGGTATTTAATATAATGTGTTCTGGGTGGCCTGCTTTCTATAATTCTCTATTTTAGTTTCCATAATTTTGTTACTAAAGTATTATATTTTCTTCATATTTTGGTATATTTTATTAGGATTAACCTTATTTCACTTCTTTGGTGTAGTCGCTATAACGCATAAGTACCATAGTGGGAATCGTTATGTGGACTTCTATGCTCAAGTCACACCATAGTCAAACCTGTCGATAATAAACCTTCAATTTGAAAATGATATATGTTGTCATTTGAATTTAACTTATAGGCTTACTACAGAAGGGATAAAATTAGAAGGTATGAAGTGGGTTAGACCTTTCTTTGTGTAGAGATACTATTTTCACCCAATATCGGACCATGCAAACTAATCTTTGTTAACTCGTACACTAATCATCCACAAATCACCCCTTGAAACTAATTCTTAAAATTTGTCGCCTAGACCTAACATTTTTTAATCAAACTTAATCCTCTCTAACTTTTTCTCCCTTTTGAAATCCCTAAATTTTCGCAACCACAACTAAACACAGGTCTTAGCTTACTATTGAAAATGTTTTTCATTAAATAAATGTTTTTAACTACGTAAAAATTCCGAATATACAACATTCTTTGCTGTCCCATTGTATGTACATATAAATAGATTGTCAGGTTTACCGACTCTTGAACATGCAACATATAATTGTCCATGGGAAAAACAATCCGTATTCAGATCTTCCTTATTATTCTAATGATTGCCCTTGAGCTTTGTTGATGGTGATTGCTAATCAAACATTCCCTGTGTCCCCATCGTCATTTGTATATCCCCCCTGTGTCCCCCGGCGTCCCCGTTGTAGTTGTGCCCCTGTGTCCCAGTCGTCATTTATATTCCCTGTACCCCGGTCGTTATTTGTGTCCCGGTGTCCCAGTCTGTAATATCTCTTTGAGTGTCCCGGTCGTCATTTATATTCCCTGTGTCCCGGTCGTCATTTGTGTCCCAGTCTGTTATTTCGTCAGTCGACAAACAACTTCATGACGACATACAGCTCAATCCTTATAATGACGTCAGTCGACAAACATGCCGTCAGTCGGCACACAAACATGACGTCAGTCGACACACACGTCCAAGTCGTCACTTGTGTCCCGGTGACCCAGTCTGTAATTTCTCTTTGAGTGTCCATGTCGTCATTTATATTCCCTGTGTCCCCGTCTGTATATACATTCGTTTTGAATTGGTATATGATGAAATAAATTTTAGTTTTTTTTCCTTTTTTTCTTTTTAGTTTTTTTTTTATTGGTTTTTACCCTTTTTTTAGCTTTTTTAGTTTTTTTCTTTTTTCTTTTTAGTTTTTTTTTGTAGTTTTTACCTTTTTTATTTTTATTTTCATTTTTTTAGTTTTCTTTTTCTCCTTTATTTTTAATTTTTTTCTTTTTCAGTTTTTATTAGTTTTTAGTTTGTTTTTTTTTTAGTTTTTTTTTGTAGTTTTACCTTTTTTTTAGTTTTTTTTTCAGTATTTTCTTTTTAGTTTTTTTTTGTAGTTTTTATCTTTTTTAGGTTTTTTCATCTTTTGTATTAATGCTAAGGCCAAGGTTCGAACCTGGAACCTCTCGGACCTAGAACCTGGAACATAACGCTTTACCAACTCAGCTACTTCGGCTTGAATACATTCTTTTTTGAATTGGTATATGATGAAATAATTCAGACGTCATATGCAGACAGACACACAAACAAACAACTTATTTTTTATATATATAGATTTTTATCTACGTAAAACTTGCGAATATACAACATTCTTTGCTGTCACATTGTGTGTCCATATAAATAGATTGTCAGGTTTTCATTTTTATTCCCTCCGTCCCGGTCGTCATTTGTGTCCCGGTCTGTAATTTCTCTTTGAGTGTTTTTTCTTTTTAGTTTTTTTTTTTAGTTTTTACCTTTTCTCTTTTTTCAGTTTTCTTTTTCTTCTTTATTTTTCAGCGTCACTATGAAATACATATCGCCGAACTTTTTTTTTTTTAAACTAAAATCTGGTAGGCATTGATGACCTTATCCAAGTCAAAATTCCAAACCCAATCATCGTCGCTATCATTTTCAGTTTTGATATGTTTTGACTCGCTGTCCAGGTGGATTTTCATCTAACTGCGCGGTTTTGCATTCTTTAGCCGCAAGCCTGTTTTCATGCTGTTCTTGTGATTCCTCGGCACGCTTTCCTTTCTTACTTTCTCTATCAGCCGCAAGCCTGTTTTCATGCTGTTCTTGTGATTCCTCGGCACGCTTTCTTTTCTTACTTTCTCTATCAGCCGCGAGTCTTTTGGCATAGACTCTTTGAGCAGCTTCCTCGGCTGTTGCCAATGTAGGTTCTTCAGTCATTTTACAATTAAAAATTTCTCTTTCAACGATCTTCTTACAATTAAAAATTTGTCTTTGAACGATTTTCTTAAATACTTATAATTACGTCATATAATAAGCATCGTCATAACAAACATGACGACAACTAACTTCATGACGACATACAGCTCAATCCTTATAATGACGTCAGTTGACAGACAGACAAACAACTTATTTTTATATATATATATATATAGATCATCAGACACGACAATATTCTTTGACTAACAATCAATGCAGTACAGTTGCTGTGGGACTCTCCACCTGAGAAGGGGAATTGAAGCTCGAGCTGTTCAGTAGTTATGACTCATTTTCGATAGATTGGGCTTTGATCTGAAGATTTAATTTTTTTTTTAAGAGCAGCTCTGAGCGCCTTTCCTCAGCAGTTCCTCTGTGTGCTAATTTTTCAAGCATTTGCCAGTTGAACTTTAATAGTCGGATAACTTTCTCTGAAAGCTACCAATTCCCTTTGGTAAGTGCTACTCTCTTGCTCTTCAAGTCCTAGCAAAGCTCTAATCTCTGATATTTGAGCAACTAGCCTATCTTGCATAGCTAATTTATAACCATTCATCTTTGGATGCTATAAATAATTTAACGTCAATACCAACACTATATACCCTAGTATCTTGTTTGGTTTCTGCCAGTCTTCGGTTTGTAATTACAACACGCAGAAAAAAGCCTTTGGTCTTTTAAGATGGGTATAGTAAAGAACGAACTCAAGGGAATCAGGCAGCAGAGTCACTTAAATATGACACCATGCCCAATAACGTCATCTTGCGCACGAGGATGTAGTTTTTGTAAAAAAAAACTACATTTTATTTTGGATGTTACTTACAAAAGCCACTAAATATTGCAGTTTCCTTTAAAATGAGCTGAAAGAGCTCTCTATTATGTTCCTGTCCCCCAATAAGAGTGGAGGAAAAAAAGAGGACTCACCAGTCCTACCAATAAAAAAAGCGAGCCTCGTTGTTCAAGCCTATTTCGTGTAAAAGCTTTTCGGCCTTGGCGAGTCCAATGGTATACCTATTTTTTAGATCTGACGTCAACTTTAGGAGTCACAGGCAAGGCCGTATCCTAGGAGGGGAGATGGGTTGAACCCATTTTAAGTTGTTTCCTTACTACTTCATTGAAAGCTCCTTTCAGGTCAAGAAAAAGTGTATATAGTCATTGTCTTTTTGATCTAGCGTGTTTTCTCATTATAAAATTGCGATTAAGGCCTGATCTGCTGCACGTTTATCTTTTCTAAAACCTATCAGAATATCTACCCTCTTCTTCTGTGATCCTAACTATTAATTTAAGTTAATTTAAATTAGTTTAAGCTAATTTAATTAATTAATTTAAATTAATTTAATTAATAAAATTAATTAATTTTAATTGATTTAAGTTAAGTTAATTTAACAATTGCGATTGAGACCTGATCTGCTGCTTGTTTATCTTTTCTGAAATCTACCAGAATAACTACCATCTTCTTCTGCGATCCTAACTATTAATTTATGTTAATTTAAATTAATTTGGGCTAATTTAATTAATTGATTTAGATTAATTTAATTAATAAAATTAATTGATTTAAGTTAAGTTATTTTAACAATTGCGATTAAGACCTGATCTGCTGCACGTTTATCTTTTCTAAAACCTACGGGAATATCTACTATTTTCTTCTGTGATCCTAACTATTAATTTCAGTTAATTTAAATTAATTTAAGCTAATTTAATCAATTAATTTTAATTAATTTTAATTGATATAAGTTAAGTTAATTTAACAATTGCGATTAAGACCTGATCTGCTGCACGTTTTATCTTTTCTAAAACCTACCAGAATATATACCATCTTCTTCTGCGATCTTAATTATTAATTTATGTTAATTTAAATTAATTTAATTAATGAATTTAAGTTAATTTAATTAATAAAATAATTGATGACCTGATCTTCTGCGCGTTTATCTTTTCCAAACTTACCAGAATGTATACCATCTTGCTAAGTTTTTTCAAGGGGGGAGGATCAGGTTCTGGTGGGAAAGGTTTTAAAGTGAGTTAATCTACTCACTAAGGTTTTAACTGACATAATCTATACTGTACTGAACTTCCATGCTTTCATTGGAATTTTGTCTCCTCCTGGTACTGATATCCTTTCATTTATTTCACTATCATTTATCTTCATAACTTTGAATCATCCTCATTCAACGATTGGCTAATAAATCCGTCCAGATTTTGAAATATCCCCCTAGCCGTTTATCTACGCCAGTTTCTTCACACCTGACTTCCAAATATTCAGCCCAACGTTTG
This sequence comes from Artemia franciscana, assembly GCF_032884065.1. Taxonomy (NCBI): domain Eukaryota; kingdom Metazoa; phylum Arthropoda; class Branchiopoda; order Anostraca; family Artemiidae; genus Artemia; species Artemia franciscana. The sequence goes on along the minus strand of NW_027062798.1, from coordinate 60,699 downwards.
CCAGGTTTATCTCACTATTAGCAAAGGCGTTTTTCCAGGCATATTGAGTCAGCCAGCCATAAACTTTACCCTTTAAAATTGAACATTCCTGAACTCAATAAACTGCGAGCAGGATACATTTAGTTGTGGACAGGGTTCTATCCAGTTTTTTTTTTTTTTGGAGGGGGGTACAAAAAACTGTAGAAAACGTATCATTACTTATATTCATTTATGGTACATTTTTACGTTTCGGGGAAATATTTCGGGAAGGGGTTCAAAACCCCATTACCCCCTGGATACGGCCTTGGTCGCGGATAATTTTGATTTAATCCATAAGTGTGACTGTCGTGCGGCCCAGGTATTGCTTATGCACCACGAGGACACACGAGTAGGTTTAAACGAATTTTCATTTCGAATTTTCATTGTTATTTCACTAATCTTCTCTTTTTTGTGGATAGAAGATAAGCCTACAGCCCAGCTCTCCTACTTACCTGGCTTGTAATATCATGTTTTTTTAGTCCGGGGAGACTAGGGCACTTGACTACTATTACTACCACTGATATTTTTCAAGACCACACTGCCTTTCTAAGACGAAACAAATAAGAGTTTTAATAGGGATTGGTCCTTTTATTAGACAGTGAAAACAAATACAAAAGAAACGATTGTAAACGATAAACAAAGAAATTTTATAACTATGAATTCAACAACCTTTCATTTACAATTAGAGGAAGAAGAGGACTGTGCCAACTTCATTAAGAATTCAATACAAATCTAAGCACGATTAAAGATCCTTTTAATGTGCACAGTTAATGAAGCCCTCTTAGCCAATGGACCGGTGACATTCTGTGATCATGGATAAATTATACTTTTTTTACTGTATAAATATAGTTTGTGTTAATTATAATACTTAAATATTTCTGCTGACGATGAATTCTGACTATGTATTCGAAATATCCAGAACTTTTGTATTAATTTACTGTCTTAAGGTCTTATCCCTATTGAAACTCTTATTTATTTTACCACTACCACTAAAAACCTTCTCTTGCACCAAGTTGCCTGAGGCCAACACAACTGTGTGCGCTCCACATCCAACCAAATCTAGCCAAAACTTCGCTCTTTATCCCCTCCCATAAAGTTCCAATTTCCCTTAAATTCTTCCTCATAACTTCATCCACCCCATTCAAGAACGACCTGCCCCAGATGGTGTGCCGAAAAGAACAATGTTTGGCAATTTGTCATCCTTAAAATGTACCATAGCCTTCTAAACCTTTCTATCATTAGAGCCCGAGAAAGTGGGGTGAAACTTTTTTTTTAGTCGTACATATTCCTGTCAAACTGGTTCGTAAAACAATTCATAGACAGTTTCTCTGGAAAACATTTAAAAAATGCCTCTGCCTTTGCCTGCCAGAGCCTCTGCCTTTGCCCGCCAGAGCCTTTACCTGCCACAGCCTATGCCTTTGCCTGCCAGAGCCTCTGCCTTTGCCTGCCAGAGCCTCTGTCTTTGCCTGCCAGATCCTCTGCCTTTGCCTGCCAGATCCTCTGCCTTTGCCTGGCAGAGCCTCTGCCTTTGCCTGCTAGAGCCTCTGCCTTTGCCTACAAGAGCCTCTGCCTTTGCCTGCCAGAGCCTCTGCTTTTGCCTGCCAGAACCTCTGCCTTTGCCTGCCAGAGCCTCTGCCTTTGCCTGCCAGAGCCTCTGCCTTTGCCTGCCTGATCCTCTGCCTTTGCCTGCCAGATCCTCTGCCTTTGCCTGCCAGAACCTCTGCCTTTGCCTGCCAGAGCCTCTGCCTTTGCCTGCCAGAGCCTCTGCCTTTCAAAGCTTCCACTTTTCATAACCATGCTTGACCCCTGTCATTAAAGTAACTTGCAATATTTTAATCTTGGTTCGTAGACTTATCTTCCTGTTCTTCTAGACTTTTTTGAGTGAAAATCATTGTGAAAAGCACTCTAGGGGGATAGGCTATTCCTGCTTTTTATATCTCTACTGTACCTACCATCTTGACTGAAAATAGTCATCCTAATATTAACTTTCAAACCTATTCTCACACCCTGAACGCTCAAAGCCTCCACGATTCATTTAGTTTGCTAAAATTTTTATTATTTTGCTAATCTACGAGAGTATCACCCATCTGCTTCAATGAGCCTTCATCGTGTTTCTTAGGACAAAATCCATCAAATTAATCCATATAAAAGGGGGATGGGTGACTAGCTCCTAGCTCTGGATTCAACACAAAACCAGCTACTAACGCCAACTTCCTACCTTAATCGTGGATTTTTTTACAATAAAAAAAAATCTACCAAAAGGAGGACAAAAATAAAATGTGAGGTAGGGTAATTGCATCGTAAAAAAAGGAAGATAAACTTATAAAAAGATACTTATCTAGAATGCTATGTAAGGATACGACCTCTGTATTAAGAGTGATCCGAGACGCTAACGTTGAAATACTATAATGTAAACTGGCGTTTCTGGCCTATCTTGCACCCAGGGCTAGATCTTGATCACCGTTCCTCTCCCTGTCTCCCACATAATTTTCTGGCCAAATTTTAATAAATAGTTCGTTTACTAACAAAATTATTTTCAGTTTACTAATTAATTAATAATTTATTTCTTATTATTTAAATTATTTAATTTTTATCAATCATTTATTTGTTCTATTTGATTATTTTGTTATGTTATAACTTATTTAATTAATTAATTAATCATTTATGAATTGTTTTCATTTATTAACTACGTGGCAAGTTGTTAATAAATGAAAATTTATGTTTGGTATCATCTGTTAACCCTCTAGTTTAACCCATGGCTTGTGCTCTATTTGCCTCCCCTTAAAACCGCCTCTGAATATAAATAGAGTTTTGAAAAGTAAAAAAAAAATCACTTAAAACATCCTACTTGGACCAAGAACATCCTGGTTTGGCAATGTGATCTCTGTGGCCAAGCCAGTTTGCTTGATGTTAAGCTTCTTTATTTAGCCTTTTCTGTTAAAGCTATGCATCATTGTAGGTTATATACCCTGTTGTCTTTTCTAAATTACCCCTCATTATATTACAATTTTATAAAGTTGATTACCCCGGTTTAATTTATGACAATTTAGATTTAATTTTAATTTTTAATCATTGTCTGCTAAGGTGGAAAGTTCTCGGTATTGGGATTCTTAAATATTGAAGTTCGTAAACGCTTAGTAAAGGCGACTTTTTCATCGGTGATTTTGCATAACTTGAGAGTTAGGCATATGCCTGAGCCACACCATAGTTATATCTATCAATAAAAAGCCAAAATATATGAATGCTACCGGGCTTGATTTTAGCGTCACGCTTGATTTTAGAAGCTGAAAATTAAAATTGCCAGGAATTGGCTTAAAGAGTTTCCACCAGCACTAATTTGTTAACTTCTGTTAACAAATTAGAAGGTCTTCGTAACTTCTGTCAGATTTCTGTTACAGATAGTAAAATTGCTGTTCCGAGCTTGTGTGACTATAATGTGGCGTAGGCCACAGGGTTCCCAACTTTTGGTCTGTGAATGTCTCCCCTGAGCATCTAGAAATATATTATTTTTAGCTAAAATGTGTCAATCTTGAAATCTCAAATAGATTATTTTTATCAGTTATATTATTGACCAAAAGATGCTTCGCAAACCTCTTTCCAAGCGGTCAGTTAACACCAAATATATTGAAAACGAAAAAAATTCATATGAAACATTCATACAAAATGACTTAGTGTGAAAGCACGAAACTCATATAAGTATGTAAATCCCTTGCTTTTGAGAAAATCCTTACATCTCTGGCAAACCTGGATGCTCAAAAAAAAAAAAAAAAAAAAAAAAAAGAGAAAAAGCAATAGTTTGGTGAAAAGTGACATTTTTCGGCAAAATATATATTCAGTTTGGTAAACGTTTCGTTTTATGTCATAAATTTATAAAAATAATTCCCTTTTTGTCCTTTTATGTCCCAAATTTTTAAAATGTGTCACTTTTTGCCCTTACGTGTCTTGTTGTCCTGGCACATGGTATATGCCCTTCTAACCTGAAATGTATATAGTTGGCAACCCTGCTAGGCAAAAGTCTCAGGATAGTACGTTACAAGCTAGAGTTGTTAGTTATAAGTATGAATTATAACTTTTATGAAGTATTAAAGCTCAGGATGAAATGTTACAACTAAGAATTGTTTGTTAAAAGTATGAGTGGCTAGTATGAAAAACAAAACATGTTAAATGATAAAACCTGACAAATGACGAATAAAATATGACAAAAAAAATATGAACCGTTAAAATAAAGGACGAAAAATGATTGGAAGATTTACAAAATAGTAAAATCAAACTATCAAAAACCAAAGATTATCTATCAAGTGCAAAGGTTCCTACCACCTGGTAGGGTTCCTACCTTTTTCCTACCACCTGAATTTTGTGACTGAAATTTTAAAAAACTAAAAACTGGATTTAACAAACTGAAAATTTTTTAAAAAGCCGAATTTTTAAAGACTAGCGTGAAAGTATAGGATGGTCACAACATAAAAAGTTACCCTTAAATATGTATAGAAAATGTCATAACCATCCAATGGTTTCATTTTTAACCTTAATTAAGCTTTCTGGCAAACAAGTTTTTTTTCATTTTTTAGTCATTTTGGGATAAAAGTGCTTAAAACAGAATTTGTTTATATTTGAAATTATTTTGTTTAATTTTTGGTTGATGGTTGTTTAATTCAATTAAATTTTTGTCGTTATTGAAATGTTACCATGTCTTGATAGTTTTGGCAAATAAGTTTATTTAGTTAGCTTAATTTATTCAAATTGGTGGATTGAAAAATTCAAATTCAAATTGTATTTGAAGGAAATCATTTGGTAAGTTTACTTATTCTTACTCATTATTACTTATTGATGCTTATAATCTCGTTGATTGGTACTCATCATCATTATTAAATTATTACTTACATAATTAAGTTGACTCTTATTTACACTTTTAGATAAAGCGGAATACCTGCGTATATATATTTCTCATTGATTCCTGATTTAAACCTCAATTCGAACTAAATTACATTACTTTTTATTTAGCAAAGACCCGAGTTGCTAGAAATGACGTCAAAGATCCTTGACTTAATGTCCCTTGGTCAGCTACTTCCACCACCTTTGACTATGATCAGCGAGATCTTAGCCAAAATCTCTCCACAAGAAGTAAGTATATATTATTATTTGCTGAATTTTATATCGTTTTTATGATGCTGACGGAAGGGATTTTCACTACAGACAATAACTAGGTTAAATTTGATCGAGGTTTAATTTGCGAGTGTTAGAATACTTACTGGGTTTCCAAAACCAGTCTTAGGATTATGTTTTTAATAAGCTACACGCAAATAGTGACGACCACAAGACCAAAAAGACCACACTGCCTCTCCATCATAAACAGCAAATAACAAGTAGAATATTAGGAAATTTTTTTCCGTAAGACAATGAAATTCCAAATTTTAAATTAATATTCCACCCTATGTCCACCGTATATAAATGAAAATATAAAAGAGTAACTTACATTCAAATACGACCATTAAAACTAAAAAATAATTATTTAAAACAGCCCTAGCTACCTTACTTCAACAAAGCTCAACCAGGGCTGTTTGATTTTTTTTTTAGTTTTAATGGTCATATATAAGTTTCTCTTTTATATTTTCATTTGCGTTATGCCGAGGACGGCTCTTGGACATAGGATCGAAATATTCATTTAAAGTTTTGGATTCCCCTGTCTTATGGAAAAAATTCCCTATTATTCTACTTGTTATTTGTTGCTTATATGTTTTCAATATTTTTATGAGAGGTAATTCAAGTGAAATGAGGGAATATTCAGATAATTGTTGATTTAATGATTATGAGCAAAGAATGAACGGTTCAGCATGTATACTGAGTGGAGTAAAGTTCCCTCTTATTGCGAAATGAAGAGTTGATTTTGTACAATTATATTTTCAAACAGTTCGTGGTAACGAATGTGGTAACGTGGTAAGGAGCGACCCGGCTCAATAGTAAACGAAACTCTAAAAAACGGAATTTTGATGCTAAAAGATACATCAAAAGAATTAAATTTGTATGCTGATTCTAGATATATAAGTTTCATCAAATTTAATCTTTGTCATCAAAAGTTACGAGCCTGAGAAAATTTGCCTTATTTTGGAAAATAGGGGGAAACATCCCCTAAAAGTCATAGAATCTTAACGAAAATCACACCATCGTGTTCAGCGTATAAGAGAACCCTACAGCAAAAATTTCAAGCTCCTATCTACAAAAATGTGGAATTTCGTATTTTTTGCCAGAAGACAGATCACGGGTGCGTGTTTATTTATTTGTTTTTTTTTTTTAGTTTTTCCAGGGGTCATCGTATCGACCAAGTGGTCCTAGAATCTCGCAAGAGGGCTCATTCTAACGGAAATGAAAAGTTCTAGTGCCCTTTTTAAGTGACCAAAAAAATTGGAGGGCACCTTGGCCCCCTCCCACGCTCAGTTTTTTCCCAAAGTCAACGGATCCAAATTTTGAGATAGCCATTTTGTTCTGCATAGTCGAAAACCATATCAACTATGTCTTTGGAATGACTCACTCCCCCACAGTCCGTGGGGGAGGGGCTGCAAGTTACAAACTTTGTCCAGTGTTTACATACAGTAATGGTTATTGGGAAGTGTAAAGACGTTTTCAGGGGGATTTTTTGTTTGGGGGTAGGGTTGAGGGGAGGAGGCTATGTGGGAGGATCGTCTCTTGGAGGAACATGTCATGGGGGAAGAGAAATTCAATGAAAAGGGCGCGGGATTTTCTAGCATTACTATAAAAAAAACAATGAAAAAATAAAAACAAAAAAGTTTTTCAACTGAAAGTAAAGAGTAGCATTAAAACTTAAAACTAACAGAGATTATTACGCATATGAGGAGTTCTAAAAATACTTTAGCATAAAGAGCGAGATATTTCGGAGGAGATAAATACCTTGCTCTTTATGCTAAGTGTTTTTAGTAATTTCAACTACTTATTCCACGTCCTTTCTGATTGAGGGGTCATTCTTAAAGAATTGGGACACAACTTAAGATTTAGTTTAAAAGGCGAGGTATTAACGAGGGGACAAACCCCCTCATATGCATAATAGAAAATATAAGAGCATAAAAGTTTGTTACGCAAGTTAATTCTTAAGTTACGTATATTTTTTACTAATAAAAACTTTCGTTAAAAATTAAAAGTTCTAGTTGCCTTTTTAAGTAACCGAAAAATTTGAGGGCAACTAGGCCTCCTTCCCCACCCCTTATTTCTCAAAATCGTCTGATCAAAACTAAGAGAAAGCCGTTTAGCCAAAAAAAATTAAAATGGAAATTTCATTTTACTAATTAATGTACGGAGAGCCAAAATCAAAAATGCATCAATTCAAAAAGGTTCTGAAATTAAATAAAAAAAAACTAGTTTTTTAAACTGAAAGTAAGGAGCGATATTAAAACTTAAAACGGACAGAAATTACTCCGTATATGAAATGGGTTGTCCCCTCCGCAATCCCTTGCTCTTTACGCTAAAGTTTGATTCTTTGTCACAATTTTGCTTTTTAAAACAATTAAAAACTTTAGCGTAAAGAGCAAGGGATTGCGGAGGGAACAACCCATTTCATTTACGGAGTAATTTCTGTCCGTTTTAAGTTTTAATATCGCTCCTTACTTTCAGTTTAAAAAACTAGTTTTTTTATTTAATTTCTCTCGAAAAGAGAGCAAACTAACTTTAATCCTTTAATCTCTTTTAATCCAAGCATTGTTCTGCATAAATTAAAACTTAGGTTAAAAAAGAAATCAGCTTTGAGAAGGTCATGTCAAATTTATGGTAACCGTGGGTCTGCTATAAAGTTCACTAGAAGTTAATTTAAAAATAAAAACAATTTTTTTTCAAGTGAAAGTAAAAAGCGACAATAAAATTTAAAACTAAGAGAAATTATTCCGTATTTCAGAACGGCTGCCTGATCCTCATCCCTCTGCTTTTTATGCTTTTGAAAACTAAGAGAAATTATTCCGCATTTGAGGATGGCTGCCTGCTCCTCAGCCCTCTGCTTTTTGTGCTTTTTTAAACTAAGAGAAATTATTCCGTATTTGAGAAGGGCTTCCTGCTCTTCAGCCCTCTGCTTTTTATGCTTTTTAAAACTAAGAGAAATTATTCCGTATTTGAGAAGGGTTGCCTACTCCTCAGCCCTCTGCTTTTTAAAACTAAGAGAAATTATTCCGTATTTGAGAAGGGCTGCCTACTCTTCAGCCCTCTGCTTTTTATGCTTTTTAAAGTTAAGAGAAATTATTCCGTATTTGAGAAGGGCTGCCTACTCCTCAGCCCTCTGCTTTTTATGCTTTTTAAAACTAAGATAAATTATTCCGTATCTGAGAAGGGCTGCCTACTCCTCAGCCCTCTGATTTTTATGCTTTTTAAAACTAAGAGAAGTTATTCCGTATTTGAGAAGGGCTGCCTACTCCTCAGCCCTCTGCTTTTTATGCCTTTTAAAACTAAGAGAAATTATTCCGTATTTGAAAAGGGCTGCCTACTTCTCAGCCCTCTGCTTTTGAAGCTTTTTAAACCTAAGAGAAATTATTCCGTATTTGAGAAGGGCTGCCTACTCCTCAGCCCTCTGCTTTTTAAAACTAAGAGAAATTATTCCGTATTTGAGAAGGGCTGCCTACTCTTCAGTCCTCTGCTTTTTATGCTTTTTAAAGTTAAGAGAAATTATTCCGTATTTGAGAAGGGCTGCCTACTCCTCAGCCCTCTGCTTTTTATGCTTTTTAAAACTAAGATAAATTATTCCGTATCTGAGAAGGGCTGCCTACTCCTCAGCCCTCTGATTTTTATGCTTTTTAAAACTAAGAGAAGTTATTCCGTATTTGAGAAGGGCTGCCTACTCCTCAGCCCTCTGCTTTTTATGCCTTTTAAAACTAAGAGAAATTATTCCGTATTTGAAAAGGGCTGCCTACTTCTCAGCCCTCTGCTTTTGAAGCTTTTTAAACCTAAGAGAAATTATTCCGTATTTGAGAAGGGCTGCCTACTCCTCAGCCCTCTGCTTTTTAAAACTAAGAGAAATTATCCCGTATTTGAGAAGGGCTGCCTACTCCTCAGCCCTCTGATTTTTATGCTTTTTAAAACTAAGAGAAATTATTCCGTATTTGAGAAGGGCTGCCTACTCCTCAGCCCTCTGCTTTTTATGCTTTTTAAAACTAAGAGAAATTACTCCGTATTTGAGAAGGGCTGCCTAATTCTCAGCCCTCTGCTTTTTAAAACTAAGAGAAATTATTCCGTATTTGAGAAGGGCTGCCTACTCCTCAGCCCTCTGCTTTTTATGCTTTTTAAAACTAAGAGAAATTATTCCGTATTTGAGAAGGGCTGCCTACTCCTCAGCCCTCTGCTTTTTATGCTAAATGTGCACTTTCTGTCCTCCGTTTTTAAAAATAACTTCTCTAGTGCAAGACTCGTTGGAATGGAATAGAAAGTATTTCTCACAATATATCAAGAATGGAAGAACTTATTGATAAGAACTTAGGAAGAACTTGTCAAATTTAATTACTGTAAACCATGCAATTTTAAATCCAAATGTTGCGAAGGATAATCAGTTGCTGTTGGGTTGCACTCATAAATTTCTATAGCCTAGTACTATAAAGTTTTATTGTTAAGAGATGGGGGTTTAGGAGCCCCTCCCCTCATATAGAATAATTTCTGGTATTTTAAGTTTTAAACTCGGTGTTTACTTTTAGTTTGCATAAAATTTTGGCTATTTTTTTTATATGTTATGAGATCTATTATTTGTGATATGTATCACATGTGCCCGTACGTATGGCGAAGAAATTCAAAAAAAAATTAAAGCATTAAATAGAAAAAAGATGTGCCATCTTTGAACTTCACTTGTCTTTGAGCTTCCGATAAGCGAGATTGCGAGACTGGAGGATGTTCCCTCGTCTGATGGGACTTCGGGAGGGTTGGTTGGAAGGAGTCCCCTTGCATAGGGACCGTTCATCTTCTTGTAGTTGTGATGGAGTCGTTCACTGATGGAGAATTAACGTACAAAAAACTATTCCAGTGTTTAAAAACTGTCCTCTTTGCTTTTAGATTTCTTTTTAGTATGTTTTGTACGCGGATTTCAATATATTTTTTTTTGTGAAAAAGTGTCATTTTGACAGGAAAATAGTAACTTGTAATGATCATTGTTGCCAGATGCCCGGCATAAGATAGCGCAGCTATGAAAATGAAAATTTGCCGAAGTTACCATTTTTCATGCTAAAGTACGCCCTAGGTGTAATTTATGATAAATTTGCTTTAAATAATGTACTGATTTGAAAAATGGGTACGCACCCATCTTGGAAAAGTAGGTGCGCAAACCCACCATTTTTCAAGCTAAAATAGGTTTGAAGTTACCATTCTTCAAGATAAAATATGCCAAAGATGCAATTTATGATGAAATTTGTTTTAAATAATGTATTGGTTTGAAAAATTTGGTTTGCACCCATCTTGGAAAGGTCGATGCAAACCCACCATTTTCAAGCTAAACTAGACCTCCGTTGCCTGTGCAACGGGAAGTGTTGCAGCAACTGTTCCTTGTTCCTTAGGGCACAGTTGCGGAGCAACACGTGCAACTGTGCCCTACGGGACACAGTTGCGGAGCAACAGTCTCCATTATGTCCTTCAGAGGACATTTTTCTAATGCGGCTTCGATTGTTATCTTGAAGCATCTTTGATATGGTTCTATCTCGAGCTCCTACTAAACTGAGTTTGGTAAAATGTTTAGCTGGTCCAGAAATAAACGAGAAACATCAATAAAAGTTCTATATGAGTTCATAATTATTTTATCTCTAAAACGTTTACTTCCGAAACTAGGGCCGTCTTAACTTGACGCCAATTCGAAGTATTATGTTTCGAGACGCACATTTCGGGAATTATTTCGGGGAAATCTGAAAGAGATACGGAAATAACGTCTTGTAGTTTTCTGCTTAACTTTTGACGGTCTAAGCTAGGAAAATATAAAACAAACCAAATTCACCAAAAAATTTAAATTGCCCCGAGGGCATGACAAAACTTCCAAATAGAAAAACCCACAGAAGGAATTTTATTTCGGAGAAACTATTGTAAGCTCCAGGTGTTAGGAGATTGAGACCTGTCGAACCGCGTTGGAAAAAAAATTCTAGCTGGTCCAGAACAGAAGTTACCTCTAGAACGTCGAAACTTCGGAAATTATTTCTTAGAGAACGAAGCAACTTGGTATATAGAACACTTCACTTCTTCTTGCATACTTTTCATAGCACTACTCGATAAAAATATAAGAAACATCAAAATCGAAAATTTGAGAAAATTCCAAAAAAAATCGGAACGAGATGGACTTTTCCGGAATTATTTCCGGGAAATCTGTAAGAGCTACGGAATTTTGTGCTCCGGTTCTCGAAGAGACAAATGAAAGTTCTACATGAGTTCAGCATAACTGTATTTCTAACAAGTTTATTTCCGAAGCTAGGGTCGTCTTAACTTGACGCCAAACATCGAACGCAGTTTCTAAGAAAAAAACGGTTTTATTTTTTTTTATGGAAAACTGTTAGAAATTTTAGGAACTTCTCTGGAACTTTTTTACTCTGTTTCACGTTTCCCTTCCCTCTGAAAAATCTCAAATTTTTAACTCTTACCACTTCGGAGCTACAGGTCGCTGATCACGGTGAAAAAAAAAACAAAAAAAAAACTACGAAAGCAGTAGTGTTGCTCCGCAACACAAATACGTTTAAAGTTTGAAATTATCATTTTTCAATGTAAAATACGCCAAAGTTGCACACCATTTTCGAGCTAAAATACGTTTGAAGTTTAAAATTACCATTTTTCAATGTAAAATACGCCAAAGTTGCACACCATTTTCAAGCTAAAATACGTTTAAAGTTTGAAATTACCATTTTTCAATGTAAAATACGCCAAAATTGCATACCATTTTCGAGCTAAAATACGTTTGAAGTTTGAAATTACCATTTTTCAATGTAAAATACGCCAAAGTTGCACACCATTTTCAAGCTAAAATACGTTTAAAGCTTGAAATTACCATTTTTCAATGTAAAATACGCCAAAGTTGCACACCATTTTCGAGCTAAAATACGTTTGAAGTTTGAAATTACCATTGTTCAATGTAAAATACGCCTAAGTTGCACACCATTTTCGAGCTAAAATACGTTTGAAGTTTGAAATTACCATTTTTCAATGTAAAATACGCCAAAGTTGCACACCATTTTCAAGCTAAAATACGTTTAAAGTTTGAAATTACCATTTTTCAATGTAAAATACGCCAAAGTTGCACACCATTTTCGAGCTAAAATACGTTTGAAGTTTGAAATTACCATTTTTCGAGCTATAATACGCCAAAGGTGTAATTTATGATGAAACTTGCTTTAAATAATTTATCGGTTTGAAAAATTTTGTTTCCACCCACCTTGGAAAGGTCGGTGCAAACCCATCATTTATAAGCTAAAATACGTTTGAAGTTTGAAATTACCATTTTCAAGTTAAAATGTGGCAAAGTTTCAATTTATGATGAAATTTGCTTTAAAAAATGTATTGGTTTAAAAAAATTGTTTTGCACCCGCCTTGCAAAGGTGGGTGGAAACCCACCAAGCGTATTAATTCAAATACTTTTGAAGTTTGAAATTACCATTTTTCAAGCTATAACACGCCAAAGGTGTAATTTATGAAGAAATTTGCTTTAAATAATGTATTGGTTTGAAAAATTTGGTTTGCACCCACCTTGGAAAGGTCAGTGCATACGCATCATGAATAAGCTAAAATACGTTTTAAGCTTGGAATTACCATTTTTTGCCAAAGCTGCAACTTGATGAAATTTGCTTTAAATAATAAATTGGTTTGAAAAATTCGGTTTGCACCTATCTTGGAAAGGTCGGTGCAAACCCCCCATTTTCAAGCTAAAATACGTTTGAAGTTTGAAATTACAATTTTTAAGCTAATATACGCCAAGAGTGTAATTTATTATTAAATTTGCTTTAAATAATGTGTTGATTCAAAATTTTGGTTTGCACCCACCTTGAAAATGGCGCAAATGCGATGTGTCTATTAACACACTCGTAACATTCTTTACTTTTGTATATGTATAATTACAGGTAGCCGTACTTCTGAGAGACGTGTGGAGCTATATGCGTGAAAACGTTCCAAGTCCAGCCCTATTCAGCAAAGACTCTAATGGATACTTTTGGAGGGATTTTAAGGACTTTCATGTTGAGACGAGATATATTGAAAGACTACGATTAATTGTCCTATCGAACATAGACAAGCTTGGATATTTTTACAAAAGAATATTTGATGTTGAAGAAGGTGACCGAAAGATGATTCATTGAGGTTGCTTCGATTGGTTTAGTCCAAGATATGTAAAATTTTGTAGTTTTTTTTATAAATAATATTTTTTCTTTTTTTTATCATAAATCTCAATCACGAATTTTTTACTTGAGGATTTTTTGAAATATTAAAAAAACAAAAACCTATTAAAAGGAAAAAAATAATGGTGATTGACCATACGCATTTTCTCTAAAGAGAAGGTTTTCTTCTTCAATTTTTAAGAAGAATTTATTTTCAAGCGGATTTGGCAAGTGAATTACATGAAAAAACAAATGAAATGAAACGAGTCACCCTTGCGCCCAAAATCAAAAAGGATTTAAGGTGTGCTGATTAAAAATAGAATGTAGGCAGTGGAGTGCCTTCCCAAACGAAAAATCATTGCCATATAGATAGATATCCTATACAGTACGTATATCCTATATGTAATTATATGTAGTCATGTAGTACTATATGTAGTCAAATACATATCCTGAATAGCACATATATCCTATGTGTAGTCTATATGTAGTCATGTAGTACTATAATGTAGTCAAATACATATCCTAAATAGTACATACATCCTATATGTATTCATATGTAGTCTATATGTATCCATATATGTAGACATGTAGTACTATATATAGTACTATACTATATAGTAGTAGTAATGTACTATGTACTACTATGTACCATCCTAAATAGTACATATATCCTATATGTAGTCTATAAGTAGTCATATATGTAGTCATGTATTACTACATGTAGTCAAATACATATCCTAAATAGCACATATATCCTATATGTAGCAATATATAGTCTACATGTAGTCATATATATAGTCCTGTAGTACTATATGTAGTCACATACATATCATCCTGAATAGTGTCTTAGACCCTGCTGTCTCTTTGTTTATAATTAAAAATGAAATGAAAATTTTTGAAAGAAATGGACATTTTTTTTAATATTGCAGTGAACTCTACAGAAAAAAAGCTTTTTTGTACGAATAATCATTAAAGTCCCAACATTATGGCTTCGGAAGCGCATATCAGCGGTGATAGAAACGGAGGAAAAATAATTATCGTAAACAAATTAACACCTATATAAAAAGACGAGAAAAATAAAACAAAAGAAATTCAAACGTCACATAAAAAAAGGGAAAAATAAAAGAAACTAAAATTTTATAAATAATATATATATATATATATATATATATATATATATATATATATATATATATATATTATTTTTTTTATATAGAATGTGTATTTTTTCTCATCTTTTTATGTACGCGTTAAATTGTTTAGGGTTGTTTTGTTTTACTTAATTCTTTATTTTTCTTCTGTTTTAATAATGTGCACTCATAATATTTTGAACTCTATTACTATCTGTACAAACAAGTTTTCGTTATTGCATAGTTCACCGTCTTATTAAAAGTTTTTAATAATGTAAAATATAACCAGTGGGATAAATTGTATATTACTACCTGCCGCACGAGCTTGCACAGTCTGACAAGTAGAATAAACTATTTATTACTAACAGAAGAGCCTGCCGGACGGACCTTCAATCAATCAATCAATTTATTAATACAAAAAGAAAAACTATTACAGAAGTAAAGCGGTTACTAGGCCTAAGAAGCTTTGCTTGTAATGCACCACAGAGAACAAGAATAAAACACTTTTATAAAATATATACAAAAAAAAAAAACAAAAAAAAACCACTGGAACAAGACAAGGACATTTAACAGATAGAAAATTTAGAAGGAGATTTAACATATAGCTGAAAATGATTTTAAAAGAAAAGAAGTGACATACAAATTGGGATAGAACTAAAAAGAGAGACAAAAATTATTGAACTGGAAAGACCTGACGAAATAATGCCTTTGCAGAAAGAAAAAGAGGGACATCCGAAGGGATGGAGTTCCATAATAGAATTGACTGATATACAGGAGACCTCTGAGCTGCTGTAGAGGATCGTTTTGGTAAAATAAATCGTCGAGAAGAATTACGTAAAGAAGAAAAGTACCTACCTGAGCCTGTCCGTGAGAAAAACTGCTGCAGGGTCGGTGGGAGAGTACCTAGAAAAGCAGAATACGCTAAATAAAGAGCACTTTTACCTATAATGTGATCCAGCGGAGCTATTCCAGTATCATTATAAAGATCAGAGGAAGGGTGAAGCCGAGGGAGAAGAAAAGCAGCCTTCACTGCCCTATTTTGGGCTCTTTGAAGTGAGCAGAGAAGAGATTTATTAGTATTGCCCCAGATAGAGCAGCAATAAGAAAGTTAAGGATAAATAAAAGCATAATAAAGAGAAACCGTAATATCAGGAGGAAGAAATGAGTTAATCCGGTGCAACATTGAAGACTGGCGGAGGATTAAGGAACGGGTGTGAGTTATATGCGTATTAAAAGAAAGAAAACAGTCAAGATACACACCAAGAAATTTCACAGTCTAAGTAGTTGAATAAACTTATATTACTAATAGCAGAGTTTGCCGGATGAGCCTTCACAGTCTAAGCAGTTGAATAAACTTATATTACTAACAGCAGAGTTTGTTGGATGAGCCTGCACAATCTAAACAGTGGGATAAACTATAACTTACAGAAGAGCCCGCCGGACGAACCTGCACAGTCTAACCAGTTGAATGAACATGTATTTCTAACAGCAGAGTTTGTCGAACGAGCCTGTACAGTCTAACCCCTGGGATAAACTGTATATTACTAACTGAAGAGTCTGCCGAACGATCTTTCACAGTCTAACCAGTTGGACAAAGTATATATTACTAACAGCAGAGTTTGTCGGACGAGCCTGCACTGTCTAACCAATGGGATAAGCTCTATATTGCTAATAGAAGAGTTGACAGACGAGCCTGCACTGTCTAACTACTGGGATAAACTATATATTGCGAACAGAAGAGCCTGCTGGACGAGCCTTCACAGTCTTACCAGTTGGATAAACTATATATTACTAACAACAGGGTTCTCCGGACGAGCCTTCACAGTCTAACTAGTTATATCAACTATATATTACTCTCAGAAGAGTCTGCGGGACGAGCTTTCACAGTCTAACTAGTTGGATAAAGTATATATTACTAACAGAAGAGTATGCTGGACGAGCCTTTGCAGTCTAGCTAATTGAATAAACTTATATTACTTACAACACAGTTTGTCGGACGAGCCTGTACAGTCTAATCAGTGGGCTAAGCTATATAATACTAACAGAAGAGCCTGACGGACGAGGCTGCACAGTCTAACAAGTGGGATAAACTATATATTACGAACAGAAGAGACTGTCGGAAGAGGCTTCACAGTCTATCCAGTTGAATAAACTTATATTACTAACAGCAGAGTTTGCCGGGCGAGCCTGTAATGTCTATCCAGTGAGATAAACTAAATATTACTAACAAAACAGCCTGCCGGACGAGCCTGCATAGTCTAACCAGTTGAATAGATTTATATTACTAACAGCAGAGCCTGCCGGACGAGCCTTCAGAGTCTAACCAGTTGAATAAACTTATATTATTAACAGCAGAGTTTGCTGGATGAGCCCGCACAGTCTAACCAATGCGATAAACTATATATTATTAACAGAAATATCTGCCGGACGAGCCTGAACTATCTAACCAGTTGAATAAACTTATTATTACTAACAGCTGAGTTTGTCGGACTAGCCTGCACAGTCTATTCAGGATGATAAACTATAAATTACTATATACAGCCTGCAGATTCTAACCAGTTGAATAAACTTAAAATACTAACAGCAGAGTTTGCCGGATGAGCCTGCACAGCCTAACCTGTGGTATAAACTATGTTATACTAACAAAAGAGCCTGCAGGACGAACCCTTACAGTCTAACCAGTTGAATAAACTTATATTACTAAAAGCAGAGTCTTTCGGACGAGACTACACAGTCTAATCAGGGTGATAAACTATATATTACTAACAGAAGAGTCTGTCGAACGAGCCTTCCCAGTCTAAACAGTTGGATAAAGTATATATTACTAACAGCAGAGTTTGTCGGACGAGCCTGCACTATCTAACCAGTAGGATAAGCTATATATTGCTAATAGAAGAATCGACAGACGAGCCTGTACTGTCTAACTACTGGGATAAACTATATATTACGAACAAAAGAGCCTGCCAGACGAGCCTTCACAGTCTAAGCAGTTGGGTAAACTATATATTAATAACAGAAGAGCCTGCTGGATGAGTTTTTACAGTTTAACCAGTTGTATTACTAACAGTAGAGTTGCCGGGCGAGCCTGCAATGTCTAACCAGTAAGATAAACTAAATATTACTAACAAAACAGCCTGCATAGTCTAACCAGTTGAATAGATTTATATTACTAACAGCAGAGCCTGTCGGACGAGCCTTCAGAGTCTAACCAGTTGAATAAACTTATATTACTAACAGCAGAGTTTACTGGACGAGCCTGCACAGTCTAACCAGTGCAATAAACTATATATTATTAACAGAAATATCTGCCGGGCGAGCCTGAACTATCTAGCCAGTTGAATAAACTTATTATTACTAACAGCTGAGTTTGTCGGACTAGCCTGCACAGTCTGATCAGGATGATAAACTATAAATTACTATATACAGCCTGCAGATTCTAACCAGTTGAATAAACTTAAAATAATAACAGCAGAGTTTGCTGGACGAGCCTGCACGGCCTAACCTGTGGTATAAACTATGTTATACTAACAAATGAGCCTGCAGGACGAATCCTCACAGTCTAACCAGTTGAATAAACTTATATTACTAACAGCAGAGTTTTTCGGACGAGTCTACACAGTCTAATCAGGGTGATAAACAATATATTACTAACAGAAGAGTCTGTCGAACGAGCCTTCCCAGTCTAAACAGTTGGATAAAGTATATATTACTAACAGCAGAGTTTGTCGGACAAGCCTGCACTATCTAACCAGTAGGATAAGCTATATATTGCTAATAGAAGAATCGACAGACGAGCCTGCACTGTCTAACTACTGGGATAGACTATATATTACGAACAAAAGAGCCTGCCGGACGAGCCTTCGCAGTCTAAGCAGTTGGATAAAGTATATATTTCTAACAGAAAAGCTTGCCGGACGAGCCTTCACAGTCTAAGCAGTTGGGTAAACTATATATTAATAACAGAAGAGCCTGCTGGATGAGTTTTTACAGTTTAACCAGTTGTATTACTAACAGTAGAGTTTTCTGGGTGAGCCTGAACTGTCTAGCCAGTAAATAATTTTATTTACTTATAATTATTAATTATTTATTAATTATTTAATAATAATTTAGCCAGTGGGATAAACTATATTTAACTAACAGCAGAGTCTGCCGAACGAGCCTGCACAATCTAACCAGTGGAATAAGTTATATATTTCTAACAGCAGAGTCTTCAGGACAGCAAAGCTTGCACAGATTAACCTGTAGGATAAGTCATATTACTAACAGCAGTGTCTGATGGACAGTCGAGCTTGCCGAACAAGTAAGTGCCATGCACAAATTAACTGGTGGGGTAAACGTCACATTATTAGCATAGCCTGCCGGACGAGCATAATGTATCTAACCAGTGCGATAAACTTTATGTTACTAACAGCAAGTTTTCAAAACGAGCCTACAGGGTCTAATCAGATGAATAAACTATATATTCCTATTAAAGAAAAGTTTGCTGGACGAGCCCGCACAGTCTAGCCAGTGGGATAGGCTACATATGACTAATAAAAGAGCCTCCGGACGAGCCTTCACAGTCTAACTAGTGGGATAATCCATATATTACTAACAGAATAGCCGCCGGACGAGCCTGCACAGTCTAGCCAGTGGGATAAACTATATATTATTAACAGAAGAGTTTGGCGGACGAGCCTTCACAGTCTAATAAGTTGGGTAAGCTATATATTACTAACAGAAGAGCCGCCGGACGAGTCTACACAGTCTAACCAGTGGGATAAACTATATATTACTAACAGCAGAGTTTGCCGGACGAGCCTGCACGGTGTAATTAGTGAGATAAACTATATTTTACTATCAGCACAGTTTGTCGGGCGAGCCTGCACATTCTAATGAGTGGGATAAACTATAGATTACTTACAGCAGAGCCTTCTGGACGAGGCTTTTCCGTCTGACCAATGGTATAAGCTATATATTACTAACAGCAGAGTTTGCCGGACGATCCTGCACGGTCAAACCAGTGGGATAAGCCACCTATTACTAACAGAAGAGCCGCCGGACGAGCCTGCACGGTCTAACCAGTGGGATAAACTATATATTACTAACAGAAGAGTTTGGCGGACGAGCCTTCACTGTCTAATAAGTTTGGTAAGCTATATATTACTAACAGAAGAGCCGCCGGACGAGCCTACACAGTCTAATGAGTGGGATAAACTATATATTACTAACAGCAGAGTTTGTCGGACGAGCCTGCACGGTGTAACTAGTGAGATAAACTATATTTTACTATCAGCACAGTTTGTCGGGCGAGCCTGCACATTCTAACGAGTGCACATTCAAACTATATATTACTAACAAAGAGCCACCGGACGAGCCTGAACGGTCTAACCAGTTGGATAAGCTGTATATTACTAACAGAAGCCGTTGGACGAGCCTGTACGGCCTAACCAGTGGGATAGACTAGTATATTATTAACAGAAGAGTCGCAGGACGAGCCTGCACAGTCTAGCCAGTGGGATAAGCTATATATTATTAACAGTAGAGTTAGCCGGACGAGTCGCACTTTCTAACCAGTAGGATAAGCTATATATTACTTACAGAAGAGCCGCTGGGTGAGCCTGCATGGTTTATCCAGTGGAATAAACTAAATATTACTAACAGCTATCCGCCATTCACAGTTTCTATCCGCCATTCATAGCGAACACACCTAAACTAGTTTAACCAGTGTTGTTTATTCGTTTCATACCGGATTCAGGAAATTAATTTGGATTAGTCTGCTGTAAACCTAATTTGGATAATATCTGGCGCTGTTTGAACCTCGGGGATCGTAAAAAAGCCCCCTTGCGTGAAAGTCTTTGGCTCATGTTACTTTGAGTTACTAATTAGTAGTTTACGATGTCATCTTGGAAAATCGGAGATGTTGGGGTCTCCAAGTTTCAGGGCTATCCTTTGTGGTCGGTTAAAATTGTTGGTGAAGTCATGCAAGTATCAGGTCCAGCAAAATTCACTGCTGTCGGCTACGGGTCGATTGATTGTCAAAAAGTTTCTACCCAAAGCCTTTACGACGTCAAATTAAACGGAACAGAGGCACTGCAAAAAACTAATAACGAAGCTAAGCTCGCTTTCTATGAAATGGACAGTGTTCCAGAAATCTACCAGCCATACCGGGAAAAATATCGTGCTAAGCACAAGGGCACTGTCTCTAACAGAACCGATCAACCAGGACATCTTTCGAAACATCCTCCGTCAAATCGAAGGCCGGATATAGGCAACCAATCTTCTTACCTGAGCATTCGACTTACTCAGACCCAACAATAACTGGAAAGCGGTAAAAGCGAATCTCAGGGAAGAAATCTCACGCAAAGTTTCTGATCGCATGAACAATCAACTCCCGCACCCGGCTGAATCAGTTATATCTAACGTATATGATTCTTTGATGGTCGAGTATTCGCCAAAATTTAATTTTTTCGAAAAGCAACTGAAATCGCTAACAAACAGCTTCATGATCTTCGAAGAGCGAGTAAAAAAGATCGAAAACAGACTGGGCCATATTCAGCAGGAAGATAGGTTAGATTCGCTTATCTTCAGTGGTGTCAAACAAGCTCCGGGTGCTGACCTAAAATCGTGTATTAACAGTATTATCTCGGACAAGATGGGCGTACAGGTTTACTGTTTCGGAACTAAGTAAAGAGTATAAGTTTACCCTTCCCACGAATCTTACACGGCCTGATATGATTGCCCTGGTGCTCACCTAGTTCTCGTCTAAAGATTTGGTTAAAAATGTATTTGCTGTCAAGAGCAAACTGACAAAATCTGAATCTAATCAGGGGATAAGCCACATTTTGCTAACAGCAGAGTTTGCCGAACAAGCCTGTACGATCTGACTCGTGGGATGAACCATATATCACTAATGGCAGAGCCTGCTGGACAAGTCTGCACCATCAAATCAGTGGAGTAACCTGTAAATTACTAGCAGCTAAGCCTGATAGACGAGCCTGCACAGTCGAACCTGTGGGATAAACTATCTATCGCTAAAAGCCGAACCTGGCTAACCAAAACTATATATTACTAACAGCAGAGATTGCAGGATTAGCCTGTATAGTTCAAACGTTGGAATAAACTAAATATTACTGATAGCAGAGTGTGCGAAATGAGTATGCGCTATTGAACCAGTGGGATAACCTATATGGTATTGAAGGCAGAACCTGTTGGTCTAACCAGTGGGATAAGCTATAGATTACTAACAGCAGAGCTTGCTGGATTAGCCTGTATAGTCTAACCGTTGGAATAAACTAAATATTACTGATAGCAGAGTGTGCGAAACGAATATGCGCTATTGAACCAGTGGGATAACCTATATGGTATTGAAGGCAGAACCTGTTGGTCTAACCAGTGGGATACGCTATAGATTACTAACAGCAGAGATTGCAGGATTAGCCTGTATAGTCTAACCGTTGGAATAAACTAAATATTACTGATAGCAGAGTGTGCGAAACGAATATGCGCTATTGAACCAGTGGGATAACCTATATGGTATTGAAGGCAGAACCTGTTGGTCTAACCAGTGCGATAAGCTATAGATTACTAACAGCAGAGTTTGCTGGATTAGCCTGTATAAACAAACCGTTGGAATAAACTAAATATTACTGATAGCAGAGTGTGCGAAACGAATATGCGCTATTGAACCAGTGGGATAACCTATATGGTATTGAAGGCAGAACCTGTTGGTCTAACCAGTGGGATAAGCTATAGATTACTAACAGCAGAGCTTGCTGGATTAGCCTGTATAGTCTAACCGTTGGAATAAACTAATTATTACTGATAGCAGAGTGTGCGAAACGAATATGCGCTATTGAACCAGTGGGATAACCTATATGGTATTGAAGGCATAACCTGTTGGTCTAACCAGTGGGATAAGCTATAGATTACTAACAGCAGAGTTTTCTGGATTAGCCTGTATAGTCTAACCGTTGGAATAAACTAAATATTACTGATAGCACAGTGTGCGAAACGAATATGCGCTATTGAACCAGTGGGATAACCTATATGGTATTGAAGGCAGAACCTGTTGGTCCAACCAGTGGGATAAGCTATAGATTACTAACAGCAGAGCTTGCTGGATTAGCCTGTATAGTCCAACCGTTGGAATGAACTAAATATTACTGATAGCAGAGTGTGCGAAACGAATATGCGCTATTGAACCAGTGGGATAACCTATATGGTATTGAAGGCAGAACCTGTTGGTCTAACCAGTGGGATAGGCTATAGAATACTAACAGCAGAGTTTGCTGGATTAGCCTGTATAGTCTAACCGTTGGAATAAACTAAATATTACTGATAGCAGAGTGTGCGAAACGAATATGCGCCATTGAACCAGTGGGATAACCTATATGGTATTGAAGGCAGAACCTGTTGGTCTAACCATTGGGATAAGCTATAGATTACTAACAGCAGAGATTGCAGGATTAGCCTGTATAGTCTAACCGTTGGAATAAACTAAATATTACTGATAGCAGAGTGTGCGAAACGAATACGCGCTATTGAACCAGTGGGATAACCTATATGGTATTGAAGGCAGAACCTGTTGGTCTAACCAGTGGGATAAGCTATAGATTACTAACAGCAGAGTTTGCTGGATTAGCCTGTATAGTCTAACCGTTGGAATAAACTAAATATTACTGATAGCAGAGTGTGCAAAACGAATATGCGCTATTGAACCAGTGGGATAACCTATATGGTATTGAAGGCAGAACCTGTTGGTCTAACCAGTGGGATAAGCTATAGATTGCTAACAGCAGAGATTGCAGTATTACCCTGTATAGTCTAACCGTTGGAATAAACTAAATATTACTGATAGCAGAGCGTGCGAAACGAATATGCGCTATTGAACCAGTGGGATAACCTATATGGTATTGAAGGCAGAACCTGTTGGTCTAACCAGTGGGATAAACTATAGATTACTAACAGCAGAGATTGCAGGATTAGCCTGTATAGTCTAACCGTTGGAATAAACTAAATATTACTGATAGCAGAGTGTGCGAAACGAATATGCGCTATTGAACCAGTGGGATAACCTATATGGTATTGAAGGCAGAACCTGTTGGTCTAACCAGTGGGATAAGCTATAGATTACTAACAGCAGAGTTTGCTGGATTAGCCTGTATAGTCTAACGATCTAACTCGGGGGATGAACCATATATCACTAATGGCAGAACCTGTTGGACGAGTCTAACCGTTGGAACAAACTAAATATTACTGATAGCAGAGTGTGCGAAACGAATATGCGCTATTGAACCAGTGGGATAACCTATATGGTATTGAAGGCAGAACCTGTTGGTCTAACCAGTGGGATAAGCTATAGATTACTAACAGCAGAGATCGCAGGATTAGCCTGTATAGTCTAACCGTTGGAATAAACTAAATATTACTGATAGCAGAGTGTGCGAAACGAATACGCGCTATTGAACCAGTGGGATAACCTATATGGTATTGAAGGCAGAACCTGTTGGTCTAACCAGTAGGATAAGCTATAGATTACTAACAGCAGAGTTTGCTGGATTAGCCTGTATAGTCTAACCGTTGGAATAAACTAAATATTACTGATAGCAGAGTGTGCGAAACGAATATGCGCTATTGAACCAGTGGGTATCCTATATGGTATTGAAGGCAGAACCTGTTGGTCTAACCAGTGGGATAAGCTATAGATTACTAACAGCAGAGTTTGCTGGATTAGCCTGTATAGTCTAACCGTTGGAATAAACTAAATATTACTGATAGCAGAGTCTGCGAAACGAATATGCGCTATTGAACCAGTGGGATAACCTATATGGTATTGAAGGCAGAACCTGTTGGTCTAACCAGTGGGATAAGCTATAGATTACTAACTGCAGAGATTGCAGGATTAGCCTGTATAGTCTAACCGTTGGAATAAACTAAATATTACTGATAGCAGAGTGTGCGAAACGAATATGCGCTATTGAACCAGTGGGATAACCTATATGGTATTGAAGGCAGAACCTGTTGGTCTAACCAGTGGGATAAGCTATAGAATACTAACAGCAGAGTTTGCTGGATTAGCCTGTATAGTCTAACCGTTGGAATAAACTAAATATTACTGATAGCAGAGTGTGCGAAACGAATATGCGCTATTGAACCAGTGGGATAACCTATATGGTATTGAATGCAGAACCTGTTGGTCTAACCAGTGGGATAAGCTATAGATTTCTAACAGCAGAGTTTGCTGGATTAGCCTGTATAGTCTAACCGTTGGAATAAACTAAATATTACTGATAGCAGAGTGTGCGAAACGAATATGCGCTATTGAACCAGGGGGATAACCTATATGGTATTGAAGGCAGAACCTGTTGGTCTAACCAGTGGGATAAGCTATAGATTACTAACAGCAGAGATTGCAGGATTAGCCTGTATAGTCTAACCGTTGGAATAGACTAAATATTATTGATAGCAGAGAAGGCGAAACGAATATGCGCTATTGAACCAGTGGGATAACCTATATGGTATTGAAGGCAGAACCTGTTGGTCTAACCAGTGGGATAAGCTATAGATTACTAACAGCAGAGTTTGCTGGATTAGCCTGTATAGTCTAACCGTTGGAATAAACTAAATATTACTGATGGCAGAGTGTGCACAGTCCCCTCCCACGGGGACTGTGGGGGATTAAGTCGTCTCCAAAGACACAGCTATTAGGTGTTCGACTAAACTGAACAGAATAGCTATCTCAAAATTTTGATCCAGTTATTATGGGGAAAAAGTAAGCGTGGGAGGGGGCCTGGGTGCCCTCCATTTTTTTGGTCATTTAAAAAATGCACTAGAACTTTTGATTTCCGTTAGAATGAGTCCTCTCGCAACGTGATTTTCGTTAAGATTCTATGACTTTTAGGGGGTGTTTCCCCCTATTTTCTAAAATGAGGCAAATTTCCTCAGGCTCGTAACTTTTGATGGGCTAGACTAAACTTGATGAAACTTTTATATTTAAAATCAGCACTAAAATGTAATTCTTTTGTTGTAACTATTGGCATCAAAATTCCGTTTTTTAGAGTTTCGGTTTCTATTGAGCCGGGTTGCTCTTTACTACAATTCCTTACGACTAACTATTTGACAATATTCGATTTAAACCTTCCTGTACACATTAAAGAGATTGTGATTGTATCTATTTTTAAATAGTGTATCTATTTTGTATTAAAAGGGAATTTCTTAACTACGAAATTTGCCAAGAATTGTATTTGGAAAAAGGAGTCCATTGGATACTAAAAATGTACACACCTTTTATAATAAATATTCTTCAATCCACTAACAAGCCTCATCGTTGAATTAACCTTTACTGCTGGCTCTGTAAATAAGAAGAACCCTATAAGGATGATTTAGATTCCTCTATATTTGAAGATCAATCAAAAAGTGATGATAGTATCCCTTTGGCTTGCTCACTCATCGAAAGCTTTGGCCTAAAAATGAGCTTGGTTGAGTTTCGAGAATCCCCAAATCGACAAAAATCACCACGAAATCTCCACCATATGCTTGTCAATAAATAAATCAAATAATAACAATTGCGTTTATGTGTATGGGAACATCCATTTTTTTTTTCTTTTTTAGCCATATTATAAACGACATTTGGTTCAGGCCTTACTATTTTTCTAAAAGAACAATTAGACCTCATGCATTCAGTTTTGCAATAGAGCATTTGAGTCAAAAGGGTCAGTTAACGGGCATTAAGAAATTGATTCTTTTCGAATTCTCTCATAACCTCACCAAATATTGGAGAAAACAATTCAGAAGAACACAGGACCCTGGACTACTGTAGCCTTAACGCTATATTTCAAAAACTAATTAGCCTACTGAAAATTTACGTTTTGTCCGTGAAAATATGGAGAGATAAATGTTAAAAAGTAAATAGCATACCAAAAGAAACATTGGGAGGAGACAGGGGGCTCTGGAGTCCAAAGTCAGGAGGAGACTAGGTCCAAAACCAAATCTTGCTTGTCCTTCTCAAGCGTTATATCCCTCTCAACCTCGTATTGTAATCGAGTTGTTTTCACTATCCTGAATCCAATAGCTTTGAAAGGGTCACGTGGAACTCCTTTTCTTTGAATCTTAATTACTTTTCAATTGTTTTGGGAATTTCTTGCCTTCTTTTCCACTCGTAATCAAAGTTTGACCGACAATCCATGCGCCTAACCTTGTCTCTTGCTTTTGGTTTGTTCATATTATCTTGTCAGGTTTCAGTTGACTTTTCCCAAACTAACTACTGAACCATCCGACAGAAATAGATCAAATGCGAGCATAAACAGATTTTTAGGCCAGTTGCTAGGCTACCAGACCGTTCCCTTTAAACCTGATGTAATTTGAATGACTCTATTTAAATCCAAGATTATTTAAAAGAAGAATTAAACGATAAAAAACTTGTTTCTTTAATTTCATTTCTGATCGTTTTTTAAATACCTGAGGGAAATCTGACGCCTCCTTCATAGAAAATTCTCTTCCCCATGAAAAATTTCATGAGAACGGTCTAAACCTTTAGCCTTGGAGGAACAAATAAAAAAAACACATAAACACACATCCGTGACGTTTCTTCTGGCAAAAAAATCCAAAATTCCACAGTTTTGCAGATAGGAGCTTGAATCCTCTGCAGTAGTATTCTCTGATACGCTGAATCTGATGGGGTGATTTTTAAAGTGTGTTTTTCCCTTTTTTCGAAAATAAGGCAAATTTTTCCTGGCTCGTAACTTTTGATGAGTAGGACTAAACTTATATGTTTAAAATCAGCAAATGTATCTGTTGGTGTCAAATTCGTTTTTTAGAGTTTTTGTCACCATTGAGCCGGGTCGCTCCTTACTTAGAGTTCGCTACCATGAACTATTTGATAAGTATACATATTACATTCATGTGGAATTTACTGTGCTGTATTATGTCGGATTAACAGCACATCTTGACTACTAAGATCCTAGCGTCAAATCGCTACAGCTGGGTTCTTAATACGGATCCACGCATTACCAAGCTGAGATCAAACCCACTGCAGTACCACGAGACACGTTTGGAATCCACGGGAGATTCTATGAAAGAACGGAATAGAAAACAGGCAAAAAGTACATGATACAGATGTACATATGCCCTATCTAAAATGTTAAAAAAGGGTCGGATATCCGAGCACCTTTAGGGTATTTGGAATGGCATTAATGTGTACTAGAAGCCTGAGTAACTGAGGCTAGAGGAGGATAAGCACCAAATTGATTGGTACCATAAAATTATTTCAGTTGAACTGTATCAAAAACGTTGTGTCTCTGAAACACCAAAACTAGTAAGGCTGCTCTCTATATTTTTTTTCGAGGGGAGGCTAACCTCATTGGTAACGTCGATAGAAAAATTCGAAATCTCTGTGAAAACTTTTTTAAGTAAGTTAGCAATTGAGAAATCAATTTAATGAATGCCAAAAAGATACAATTTTGGTAGAATCCTCAAATGGTTCTAACTGCCTTAAGATCAGAAATCAAGCAGTACTGAACAAGATACTAGCGATAGGGGAGCTAGTTTTGGATAATAACCAATCATTAACATTCTCATGTGAGAAGGATTCCTCAGCTCAAGGCTCTCAGGGATTGCACTCAAACTCCCCCAACGGTTTCATGCCTGAGGGGCTGGTATTCTTTGACAAGGGTATTTTTACAAGTGAAACCTTATTAGATGAACTGATGGATCAAGGTTTCACAAGAGTACGTCCACTTTTTGGTCAACAGACATCTGACAAGATGAATGTTGATGGGTTTATCCTTACTCCTTCACTTGATCTTCCTGAATTTATTTGTATTCTGGGTATGGAAAAAAAGTCAAGACATATATTCCCCGTGTCATGATCTGCAATCACTGCCAAAGGCATGGCCACACTGCCAAAGTATGTTGCAGTAAACCTAGATGTTCAAGATGTGCCAACAACCATCTAACATCTTCTTGTATTATTAAGAGAGACAATATTACACTATTCAAGTGCCCCAATTGTCTTGGCAACCATCATGCTAAAGACAAAGCATGTCCTGTAACAAAAAATGTTGAAAAGGTTATTGTTAAGGCAGTACAAGAAAAAATCACTATTGGTGCTGCAAAAAAAAAGTATGCAGATATCCTTAAATCCAACATGCAACTAAATGACACAACTCCAGCTCTTTCTAATGAAGAATTCCCTCCCATTCCATCCCCTGAAAACCCCACTCCTAGCCCATTCATGTCAACTCAACAAACAGTCTTAGAACCCCTAATCAAGAAAATAATTGATGATATCTTGATAGTTAGAATTCCTGAAATGATCAGCTCATTCCTATCCTCAAAATTTAAACAAATTGAAGATTCTATCTCAGGCCGTTTGGAAAAAATGTTTCAAGACTTTAGTTCCTCACATGCACCATCTGATAGAACATTTAAAGATCTCACCTCAAATCATTCTATTTCTGAAGATGATTTGGAATCTCTTGACTCTGTCCCAATCTCTACTTCACCTGTAAAACCAACATCAGAAATCTCCAAAAAACCTTCTCCAGCAAAAAATCAATTCCTTAAAAGAAATGCAAATGCTCTCTCACCTATCTCAAAACAGAAAGCAACTAAAAACAAACGGAAACAATCCTTAATATCAAAGACAGCTAACAGTTTAGAATGAAAATAGTTCAATTTAACACTACAGGTCTACCCATTGATCGTTTGGTTGAGTTAAAAAGATTTTTGGACATTGAATCCCCAGAAATTGTCTGCATCCAAGAATCCCATTTGTCCCCTGGAAGAAATTTTAGCATTAAAAATTATACATCACATAGAAAAGATAGGGTCCTAAATTCCTCTTCTCAAAAAGGTGGAGGCCTATTGACTCTTGTGAGAAAGGACTTGATTAGCTCTGTTGTCAATATTGATGTCCAGTCATCAATGGAAATACTAGTTATAAAGGTTGAGATGGATGACCTTCCCCCCTTGTCAGTAGTCAATATCTATATAAATAAACCCTCTTCTTTCAATAACCCAACCTTCAAGAAATTATTAGATCTTTCCCCAAACCAACTAATACTTGGAGATTTCAATCTTCACCATCCCCTGTGGGACTCAACCCACCCTAGAGACCCTCAATCATTGTTGCTCTTGGATTCAATCTCTATCAGTCAGATTTCCCACACACTAATCACACCTAAGAATTTAGGAACTTATGTGCACTCCTCCAATGGTAAAAACTCAACCATTGATCTTTGTTTTGTTGGTAGCAGACTATCTGCTTATAGTAAGGTGTCCAGGTTCCATGACAATCTTGGTAGCCAGCATTACCCACTTATTACAGAACTGTCAAAAAGACCAGTTCTCTCTAAATTTAACATTGCTCCTAGATGGATTTTCAATGATGATAATTGGAAACCATGGGCACTTAAATTGGGGAGTATGGTACCTGCCCTAATTAATGATATAGATGTTTTAAATGAAAATATCACTAAAAGCATCATTGATGCTTCAAATTTATTTTTTAAACTCCAAACACGACTAGTAAAAAATAGGAAAAAAAATGTTCACTTTTGGAATAATAATTTAGAATCACTAAAACAAAATAAGTGTAATGCTAGAAAAATCTGGCTTTCAGATAAAAGCAACCTTTTCAAAAAAATTGAAATGAGAAAGGCCGAAGCTACTTTTAAGAAACATGTCCTAGCTGAAAGAAAAGCAGCTTGGGAAGATATTTGTGAAAATCAGTTTAATCAGTCAACTCCTTCTAAAACACTTTGGAAAAATTTCAGAAAATTTGCAGGTTATCAGCATAGTGATCAGTCTACTCCAAAGATTAAGTCCAATGGTGGTTCAATTATGTACAAGCCATATGAAGTGGCAGAGTCTTTGAATAGTTATTTTGCAGGTCAATCTTCAAATAGTAACACATATAATAACTCTATGTTTATGGAAGCTCAGTTTCCCCCAGGGTCTGTCACTAATCTTGACAAAGATTTTGATATGGATGTGCTAACTTCTACAATACAGTCTCTAAATGACTCAGCAATGGGTGAAGATTTGGTCCACAATAAGATGCTTAGAGCTCTTCCACCAACTTTCTTGGTCCCTCTTCTTTACTTGTTTAACAGATGTTGGGAAAGTGGCACTGTCCCATCTGCTTGGAAGTCTTCTATTCTAGTCCCAATATATAAAGGTAAAGGGGATCGTTCAGACCCAGCTTCATACCGCCCAATTGCCTTAACCTCATGCATTGCTAAACTCTATGAGAAAATGATTAAGCTGAGATTTGAACCCCTTATTGATAATTCTCTTATTGCTGAACAAGCAGGTTTTCGGAAAGGTAGATCAACCCTTGATAACCTAATTCAACTTGATCATGACATTAAGAAAGCTTTTACAAGAAAGAGAGTTGTTTCTGCAGTCTTCTTTGATATTAAGAAAGCTTATGATACACTGGACCCCTTTGCAATCCTAAGACAGGCTCATAAATTTAATGTTGGAAATAATTTCTGGAAGTGGTGCAGGTCAATGCTTTTTAATAGGACTATTAAAACCAGAGTTGGATCCATATGCTCCTCTGCTAGTACAGTCTCATTAGGTGTTCCTCAAGGAGGAGTTTTGAGTCCTCTTCTTTTTAACATACTGATTAATGATATTATTTTGGCTGATATGCCCTCAATAAAGTTTGTCTTATATGCAGATGACTTAGCTCTTTGGACTGAAGGCTCCTCTCCTGAAGCTTGTCAACCCAAGCTCCAGGGAGCAATTGATAAACTGTCAATATGGCTTAATACAAAAAATCTGGTTTTTTCTATCCCAAAGACCACTGGCATGGTTTTCTCTAGGAAAATTGACCTTAGGCAAGATCTCTCAATTAATCTGACTCTATATAAACAACAAATTCATTTTGCCAGGAATGTGAAATTCCTTGGTATGTGGCTGGATAGTAAGTTAAATTGGAATGTTCATATCTCTCATCTTTGTGATGCACTTGAAAAACGACTGAATTTTATGCGTGCTGTTGCTGGGCAAAAGTGGGGAGCTAGCCGAGATAGTCTTCGAAAACTATTCACATCTATAATATATGGAAAGATTGAATATTGTCTCCCTGTCTATTACTCAGCTTCAAAAAAGTTAATTTCTAAAATTGAATCAATAGTTCACCATGGCCTGAGATTAATCACAGGTGCACTAAAAAGTACTCCTATTGCAGCTCTTTTCAATGAGGTTAATATACCTTCTTTAGAAGAAAGATTCTTGAAACTTTCTTCTAATTACTTTATGAAAGTAAATACTAACCAAAACCTCCATGTTCTCAAGGAGTGTCTCATAAATCATACATTTCTCTATGAAAATTGGAAGACATATAGTAGTCCAGCCATTATCAAGTTGGTCTCCTTGCTCAATGGCATAGGTGTTCCTGAAAACCTAATCTTTTCTTGTCAGACCCAGATATCTCCCAACACCCCTAATAGCATTGATAATGTTATAGATATAAAAATCCCTGGCATGGATTGTCCTAAGAATAAAATGAATAGTCTAATCCTTCATCAACTTACACTAGCTAAAATGGTTGAATTTTATAATTGGAAAAAGATATTTACTGATGGATCTGTCTCAAATGATGGGAAGGCATCCATAGGCATTTTTTCTGAGTGGAATGGCTCATCAGTTGGGATTAGAGTTTCAGATGGAATCTCCATTTTCCATGCAGAATGTCTTGCTCTCCAAAAAGCTTTGGATACAGTGCTGGAAGTAGGATCAGGCTCATTTGTTATCTTTTCTGACTCTAAAAGTGTTCTTTCTGATCTAAAAAAGAGGCAAGGAAAAGTTATTCCAATTATTGTTCATCTACAGGGAAAAATTCAGAAAATAATGTCTTCTGATGGTCTTCAACTGAAAATGGTCTGGGTTCCTTCTCACATAAGGATTAAGGGAAATGAAATTGCTGACAGTATTGCAAAACAGGCTATCCACCACCCAATTACTTGGAAGGTTGCTCTCACTGTAAACGAAACTTCAAAGTTAATAACCTCTGCTGCAAGTTCTATTAGAATTAATAATAGATGTATTGCAACAACAAATATTTATGTTTTGTCTTTTGAGGGGCATTATATCCCACATCACCTTATCCACCCAAATAGGAAAATTGCAAACTCTATTTTCCGTCTGAGAACTGGTCATGCAATGACCAGATCTCGTCAAGCACTATATCATCTTACAGATAGCAAGTCATGCCCTTTTTTTAGGTGTGTAAATATTGATGAAACTATAGATCACATTCTCTCAGAATGCCCTCGTTTCACAACTGAGAGAAATATTCTGATCAGAAAAATTGAATCATTGGGCCTGAAGACGTCCACTCCTCTCGTTTTAGGTTTCACTCGTGTTAGTAAAGATAAGGAGTTAAAAATATTGGAGGCATTGGGAGTTTTTGTGTCTTCAACAAAGATTTTCAACTGGTTGTAATTTCATTTTTTTTTTTTTTTTTTTTTTTTTTCCTTTTTTTTTTTTTTTTTTTTTTTTTTCAGTCACAAGAGTGTGGTGAGAAGAGAAGATGATTTGATTTATTTGATTTGTATGTTCTTTTCGTTTCTGTGATTTTAAGTTTAATTATTGTTTGGTGACGCAGAGGGCGAAAGCCGAGCGTATTTTCTCTACAACAACAACAAGTAAGTTAGCATGGATTGTCATAAGAATAAAATGAATAGTCTAATCCTTCATCAACTTACACTAGCTAAAATGGTTGAATTATATAATTGGAAAGAGATATTTACTGATGGATCTGTCTCAAATGATGGGAAGGCATCCATAGGCATTTTTTCTGAGTGGAATGGCTCATCAATTGGGATTAGAGTTTCAGATGGAATCTCCATTTTCCATGCAGAATGTCTTGCTCTCCAAAAAGCTTTGGATACAGTGCTTACAGTGCTGGGAGTAGGATCAGGTGCATTTGTTATCTTTTCTGACTCTAAAAGTGTTCTTTCTGATCTAAAAAAGAGGCAAGGAAAAGTTATTCCAATTATTGTTCATCTACAGGGAAAGATTCAGAAAGTAATGTCTTCTGATTGTCTTCAACTGAAATTGTCTGGGTTCCTTCTCACATAAGGATTAAGGGAAATGAAATTGCTGACAGTATTGCAAAACAGGTTATCCACCACCCAATTACTTGGAAGGTTCCTCTCACTGTAAATGAAACTTCAAAGTTAATAACCTCTGCTGCAAGTTCTCTTAGAATTAATAATACATTTATTGCAACAACAAATATTTATGTTTTTTCTTTTGAGGGGCATTATATCCCACATCACCTTATCCACCCAAATAGGAAAATTGCAAACTCTATTTTCCATCTGAGAACTGGTCATGCAATGACCAGATCTCATCAAGCACTATATCATCTTACAGATAGCAAGTCATGCCCTTTTTATAGGTGTGTAAATATTGATGAAACAATAGATCACATTCTCTCAGAATGCCCTTGTTTCACAACTGAGAGAAATATTCTGATCAGAAAAATTGAATCATTGGGCCTGAAGACGTCCACTCCTCTTGTTTTAGGTTTCACTCGTGTTACTAAAGATAAGGAGTTAAAAATATTGGAGGCATTAGGAGTTATTGTGTCTTCAACAAAGATTTTCAACTGGTTGTAATTTCACTTCTTTCTTTTTTTTTTCCAGTCACAAGAGTGTGGTGAGAAGAGAAGATGATTTGATTTATTTGATTTGTATGTTCTTTTTGCTACTATGATTTAAGTTTAATTATTGTTTGGTGACGCAGAGGGTGAAAGCCAAGAGTATTTTCTCTGCAACAACACTACAAAAAACAAATGTATAGTTCTTCTTTAAATCCTATTTAATGATTTCTCTCCATGAAAAAGCCTGGAATTAGGGCTATTGAGAAATAAAAATGTTGAGAAAACAGTTCTTAGTAGGCTAGGCTTACTTAGTAACAGTGTATGTAGACTAATTGTAGCCAACACATTTTGACTTCAACTCCACTATAGCCTATATGTACACTAGAGTAATCTAGGTAGAAATTTACATTTTACATTTACATTTTCTGTCCTAGAAGAGTCCCTCTAGTCAATTATTGAAACAATAAAACAGGAATCATGCATAAGAAACAGCAATTAGACCCAGCAACTGCCAACACAGAGTAGGCTAGCAGGCCTAATGACAATGTAAAGTGTCCAAACTGCCAATAAAGTCTGTTTTTAAAAATAAATAGAAGTTCAAATTATAAGAAAAACTAACAATGAAATAAGTCCAATAGACCAGATAAAAATTGCTAAACTTCTTTAAGAAAGCAGCACCCAAAAATCTGACAATTAAGCAAAAATTATACCCAACATCAATAAATACAATTCAAACAGGACATTGCCAGTGCTTAAAAAAGGACAAGAATTTGTCCTTTGAATGACACTGCTTTTTTTCCTGTTTGTCTCTTTTTTAAGGCATTGGTAATGTTCAGTTCATAGTGCTTTTAAATAAAGCATTAAGGAGGCTACTAGAAGGCAATTTTTACAATATAATGTAGGTATCCTAAATTATACAACTCACCTTAATATATTATGTTGTAGGCCTATATTAAACAGTAAACTACATTATATTAGGCCTACTTATTATAACTATGTGTGTACAAGGTGTATAGGTTTTTACAACACTGAAAAAGCATACAATTTGGTTTAGAATATGTTCCCTTTTTCTCCATTAGTGTTGTTCTTCAGAGCCACCCCAATTGAAAAATTTCTTTCTGTTTTTTGGCTCTCCTAAAAAGTTACAAAAATGGGGTAGACCCTATGTCATACTTTTAAATTATCACAGCCTAGCTTCCATCAAATTTCAAGACACATTGTGCTGCACAGCATATTTAAGTAGGCTAGTAGACTTGAATCCATTTCTATTTATGTCTGTGTGGCCAAGTGACTACATTTTAGAATTTTTTTTTTTAAGTTCCCAACAATAAAAAGCAGCTTTAATGTATAGAAAAATCAGGGTTTGCAACAGAATGCTATTCTTTCCGGGTAAACTCTTTGGAATTGTAAGCTGTCAGTATTATTAATGAGGGTAAACCATTGCTGATAGGTTGCATATACAGAAGCGCTAGGTGTCCTTGCATCTTACCAAGCTCTAATCCAGTTGGCTGAACAAGCATCCCATCATAATAATCAAGACTTAATTCTTCTTGGAGATCTGAATCTACTGGATGTCAAATAGGTTGAGGGCTTGGGTTATCAACAATGCTCTATTATCAGTAAACCATTTGTTGAATATTTGGTTAGTAATAGCCTATATAATGTAATTACCTTAAATCACAGCTTAGACTGAAATAAGGACTTTTGATCCTGTTGAATCACTCCTTGTGATGACAGTTGCATACATGGTTGATTAGATTCTGGTGCATCCCAGTCAAATCTCCACAGTTTGTCACTCCACTCAGCATCCTGACGGCATTTGAATACATCTGTTGATTCAGCAGAAACAATGTTCTCCTTGAGGTTGTTCCAGAGGTTCACAATCTGTTTGGGAAGAAGCTGCATCTTTCTCCAGTCCTTGCATGAAGTTTGGAGATTTGTTTTGGGTGTCCTCATGTTACATGGGAGGGGTCAATCTCCAGGAGCTCCTTTTCTTGATTGGTAAAGAGGAGTTTATGTGCCTGGATCATTTCCCCACATTTCCACCTGTAGATTAAAGAGTGGAGGTTGAGTTCCCTCAGCCATTCACTGTAGGGCTTGTTTTCCATACCTGCAATCAGCTTAGTGGCCCTTTGTTGGATTTCTCAAGCACTACCTTGTCCTTTTTGAATCAAGGGGTGCCCAGGATGGTCCCCACCTCCAAACATGGTCTTACCAGTCCTTTGTAGATCTTGGTGATTACATGTCTACTTCAGCTGGTAATACTGTTTTTAATGATGCCTAGCATTGGCTGAGATCTTCTGTAAGTGGGAGCTGAATTTCAACTTGGAGTCTACATTAACTCCAAGGTCTCTCTGCTGCTGAACATGCTCCAGTATGTGGTGACTCCCAGGGTTTTGGGTTATTAGGTATTGTTGCTTGGGGTTGTTGTGTCCAAAGTGTATGACTTTGTATTTTTCAGCATTGAATTCCAGCAACCATCTTTTGACCCAGGAACACATGTGGTTGAGATCAGTTTGGAGGGATTGGCAGGCAGAAGGGGTATTGGCAGGACCTATGAGTTTTGAATCATCCACATAGAAATTGGTTTTGTTACTGGTGATAAGGGCTAGCTCATTTATGTATATATTGAGCAGGGTAGGGCCCAGGTCACTGCCCTGGGGGATCCTGCTGGTGAATTTGACTTTATCAGAGAGTGAGCGACTGTTTTTTCCTTTAGTCGCTTTCACTTGCTGTGTTCTGTCCCTCAGAAAATCCTCAGTTCAACTGATCACTTTTGGATTAAGAGAAAGGGTGCATAGCCTGTGAATGAGGTAGTGGTGACAAACGTTGAGGAAACCTTTGGCTAGATCCACCAGGATTATATCCACTGGTACTCCTTTTTCTAGTAGGTCAGTTACAAGACTGTAAGACTCAAGAAGGTTTGTATCCACTCATCTCTTAGAACAAAAACCATGCTGGCTGCTCCTTATGAGCGAGTTAGCCTCAAAATGTTTAATGATGTGTTTGTTGACAATTCTCTCCATGACCTTGCATGCCACACAGGTAAGGCTGATAGGTCTATAGTTTGCTGCTGAGGTTTTGCTACCCTTCTTATGAATTGGGATGACTATTGCCTTCTTCCAATCACTTGGAAGCTTTCCATGTGGTAGCAACAAGTTAAATAATTTCACCAGGGGCACTGGAATAGCAGGGCTTAGTTCTTTCAGCAGTCATGGACTCAGACCATCATGCCCAGTTGATTTGTTGGCATCAAGCTCCTTAAGCTGTTTGGTTACTTATTTGAGTGTGGTTGGTGAGTTTAACATTGGGAAGGGAGTTTGAGCTTGTTCTGATAGTGGGAGGGTTGATTGGAGGTCATCCTTAGAAAACACTGAGGCAAACTGCTGATTCAGAAGGTTAGCTTTTTTGGGGGTGCAGGAAGAGACTGAGCTGTTATTCTCCAGGTCTGGTACCAAGTACCAGACCTGGTTGGTAATAGACCATCCAACCCAGTATGAGAATAACCAGACACTATCCCTGCTAGATTTGACAATCACTAAAAACCAAGAATTGTTAATGAGCACTGAGTACCTCCCTCTCATTGGTGACAGTGACCATATCTGCATCTGCCATAACTTGCTGCTTAGTCAACAAACAAAAAATTGTAATAAACAAACTTACACTAACTACTGCAAAATCAGTGAGATATTACAGGTAGTAGACTGGGCCAAATGTCTGTCAAGGGAGACATTGAGCTACTTTAAGAAGTATGTTCTAAGCTGAGAGAACTTGCACTTCAAGTTCATTCCTGAAGACACCAAAAACACTACCATACCTGAAGCAGCCTATTAAAATGGTTGTGAACAGTAAGAAGAAGGATTTTTTTCTAAGTATAAGAAATGCACACACCACTGGGATCATTTTACAAGAGCAAGGACTAAACTAAGACAACTGACTAGTCACTTCATTGCTGACTATGAAGATAACTTGGTATTGAACATCAAAGACAACCCAAAGAGGTTCTGAAGATACATATCTGCTAAAGATAAGAGTAGACAAACTATTTCATTCCTGCTCAATCCTGAAAGAAAAAAGCTGGAAGATAAGGAGGACATTGCATATTGGACCCCCCCCCCCCCTGATCAGCCACAGTACCCTGCTCCCAGGGTGGTCAAGCTCCCAGTCCAAAAAATTGTGACACCATGGACAAGATTTAAAAAAGACTGAATAAATTAGACCCTGACAAAGCTCAAGGCCTAAACAGTATACATCCTAGGCTCCTTAAAGAACATGCAGATATAGTAGCCAAGCCACTCTGTTCACTGTTCAAGCTTTCCTTTCAGACTAGTAGCCTACCTGCAGATTGATGGACAGCCATAATTACTCCAATATTAAAGAAAGGATCTAGAACCCACTCTGAGAACTATAGACCCACTAGCCTGACCTTGATTGTGGCCAAACTTATCAAAGGGATAGTCTGTGACACAATTATAGTGCATATGACCAAGAATGGCATTTTTTCGGGTGGACAGCATGGCTTCAGGAAAGGGATATCTATCAAAACAAATCTAATACTACCTTATGAATCTTTAACTGATCTGCTTGAGCAGGGTTTTCCAGTCAATGTGTTCCTACTAGATCAAGCTAAGGCCTTTGATAAAATGTCTCACCACTACCTTATGATCAAGGTGTCAGTACATCAGATAGACAATGATGTTGCCTAGTGAATCCATAGCCTTCTATCTGATAAAGTCCAGATTGTTCATGTATATGATGAAAGAGGTAACCTCATCTACTCAATACCAGTTCATATTAAGAGTTGCATCCCCCAAGGGACCAAACTAGGCCCAACACTGTTTAACTTTTATTTAAATGACACTCCTGGGGTGGTCAAGAATGGCTTGGAACTTTATGCAGATGATTCCAAACTCTTTGGGCCAGAAGCCTCAACAGAATACTGCTCTTCTTTATAAGAAGATGTCAACAAGCTCTGTCTGTGGGCAATAACCTGGATGCTCAAGTTCAATCCATGCAAAGTCCAGCATCTTGGTCCAAACAACCCCTGCTATAGTTTTCACATGGTTGACTCTTACAGGTGCTGGTATGCCCATTCAGAATGTTAAGGAAGAGTGTGATCTTGGGGTAATCATTGACAATAAGTTTAAATTTCATAGTCACTGTCAGAACCAAGCAGCTAAGGCAAACAAAGTTCTTGGTTTGATCAAGCATTCAGTGACAAGTTTCTAACTGAAAGTTATCCAGAAGCTTTATGCAGCCCTTGCTTGCCCCCATCTTGAGTTTGGCATGTTTGTTGCCACTAAGCACTTTAAGCGTGACATGATGATACTTGGGAAGGTCCAGGATGGAGCAACAAAGCTCCCTTTTGCCAAACAACAAATCCCCTGGAAGCAACACTAGGAAAGCTTCAATTGCCTACCCTAGTGCACTGTAGAAAGAGATGAGATGTCTTCCTTGCATTTAAGGTGATGACCTGTTACACCATTAAGCCCATTTTGAATCACAGTGAATACATGGGAGCACAAAGAAACCCTGTAAAACTGCATAAAAAAATTTAGCAGAAAGCATGAGGATTTCAACTTCTTCTACAATTATGTCTTTCCACTGTGGAATTAACCCAGCAAATCTACTGTATCAATCAGTTGAAAGCTTCAAGATTGGTGTTGAGTGAAATTAGAGCAGCAAGTTATGGAAGATGCAGTGGGACAAACCAGTATCATCTGGCAGGGTCTGTTAGATGACACCCACCCCTTTTAGCGCTCAAACGTGCGCAGTCAGCAATACATCTAGTGACACCCAATAATAAAACCAAATTGTCCTGTATATATGTAAATAGTGATGATCCACTCATAAACTATGACATGAGCTCTGAGTCATAGTTACAGGTGTGGTATCTACAGGTTTTTCCACCTTAGTTGCTAGAAGGTGTGATTTAAGGTAATTTAATGTAGCAGAACCAGGCAAATAGAACTGTCTCTCCAGATGTTAATTCTTTTGAGTTCTGCTAGCTTAGTTCAAATATTTTCTTTAAAATATTAAACAAGATTCATTTATAGAGTGGTTGTTTGCCCTAACTTTAAGTAAATAAATTCTAAGAAATAGTAATTTTTACAGACCTTGACATGCTGTATACTGCTGCTTTCAAGCATAAAAAAGAACTTATAGAATGAAAGAGAAATTATAAAAAGTAGTTTTAAAGAAATTTTTTGTCTACACCAAGTGCTTCAGCTGGCTTAGAACTGGACAGCAAGAAGTCTCTGGGAGCTTCAGTTGAATGGAGGCTTTGTGCAATTGTGGGCCCATCTTGGTCACAATATACTTTTACACACTTGGTGATGCTCTTCTATCAGCAAGAGTTCAATCCTTCCTCAAGCAATCTCAAGCCTATTACTTCGAAGTCATTATATATTCACGCTTACACACAATATACTGCTATGGAGAGGCAGCCCATAATAGATAACTTTGCTAGGAAGATGTTTTTGAGCCCATAAAAACCATATCAAAACAAACAAAACCTAGAAGAATTATCCTTCAATCAGAATCTTTTGCAAATACTGTTATGTTTACTAGGTTTTCATATTCCCAAGGGATGACACACTTCACAGTCACCCTGCAATGCCATTTACAGTCATGGTTCTAGTTAGAAAACTTGTCAAAGGGCCACACTGATGGCACTATGGTGCCATGCAAGCAGAATTCTCCTTTAAGGAATAGGGACAGAATACAGAACAGAAAATATATAAAATATCACAACACTGAAACATCTCCAACCTATTACATCCAGCTTAGATAAAATAAAATATTTATTTCAAAAAAATCTATCACAGACCCACAAAGGGCCAAATTTGGACTATGGAGTCTACAAATCAGATGGTTGTACTAAAACTCGCAAAAATGCAAAAAACAACAACGAAAAGAAAAATTATTGAATAATCGTTTATGAGTCAGTAATTAAACTATAATAATTCATTTAAAAAGATAAAAACTAATAAGCTAATAGGTGCAACAACCTAGGCAGTATCATCAGACAATAAACAAAAGAGAGAAACTAGTGGGATATTTTATTCATTTTTTCTGTGATGAAGGGGACAAAAGTTTTTTTCA
The DNA here is from genome assembly GCF_032884065.1 of Artemia franciscana. Taxonomy (NCBI): domain Eukaryota; kingdom Metazoa; phylum Arthropoda; class Branchiopoda; order Anostraca; family Artemiidae; genus Artemia; species Artemia franciscana. The sequence continues at coordinate 19,540 of NW_027062798.1, read as the reverse complement.
TATCTGGAAGTAAAGCAGAAAATCGGGGGCAAATAGGGATGGGTTCAGAAACAGCTTGAGACGGCTGTAATCTGGATGGGGGAGTGACGTTTGGGGAAAATACTTGCCATCTGAGGGTTTGTTATTGCATTTCTTTTGCAAAAGAGAGGCACAAGAAAACCCCTTGCACTCAAGGGTTAAGCTGGGAGCAGAGAGTATGGCACTTTGCCTTCTTTGAAAATTATTTGCAAGATTCTTTTTTGGATTGATTTAGTTTCTTTTCAATTCTATGCAAGAGATACCAGGGTGCCAAACTGGATTAGCATATTCGAGATGCAGGCAGACATGAGATGTGTAAATCCTTAAAGAGTGGGAAGGGGGATGCTAAATTTATTTACAAGCTTAAGGAGGGCGATAGATACATTAGCTCTATGGATAACGTCTTTAATGTGGATATCCCACTTTAAATTTGAAGAAATTGTGATGCAAAGTAGTTTAAATGAGAACCCAGAAATTTCAGGAGGGATAGGATTAAGAAAACAGGGTAAGGATTTGTGGAAACAAATTGGCATTATCATGCATTTAGAGGGGTTTACTGGCATGTCTAATTCCAGGCCTCATCTCCAATTTCATTGAGGATACTCATAGGGTTGCTTGTCAAATTTCTGAAGCAAGTTTCAAAGAAATTTCAAGAAAATTTTTAAAGGGACTTAATGGTTTCCATTTTCCTGCATTTTCAATGGAATAATGCTTCTCGTGTGTCATATACTGATGATACTTTTAATATCAGCTGAACTATAGAACAACTTTCTGAAATTTTTGAATCTGCAAGATGATTACCTATATTTTGGTCTTGAATTTGACACAGGGAAATACAGACTCCTAGTTTTCAACTGGTGTAAAAGCAGCCCTGTTCCATCAATAGCTCTTGGTTCCTCTATAGTTCAGCCAGTAGAAAATATCACATATCCTGGCCTTCCAATCAGTCCAACTCTCTCTCTCTCTTTCTCTCTCTCTCTCTCTTGCACTTGACAATTTCTGATGACTCAAGCTTTTTGTATTATTGCCCATGCTTATTCATCCATAGTTTCTGTGAAATTGTGCTTCAATTGACATATCCTTGCACCTCTTTTTAATTCATTTACCCTTCCCCACATTCTGTATGTTGTCAGTTTTGGGAAATATTTTACCAAATGTGATAACAGAATAGTTTACTCCTTTTTCTTCAGGCTAGCTAAATATGTGCTTCAATTTCCTCAATGGTTACAAAATTTTAGGATTGTTCAGAGGCTTGGAGTAGCTGGCCCCAAAGAAACTGTTTTTCAATGAATAAAAACATAATACAAAGACTGCTAATCATCCTTGGTACCAGCTACTGCTGCATTGCATGCAGTTAAGGGTTGTATATTTTTATGTCATATGTTTATGATTTAGTTATTATTATTTTCTTTATGTTTTTATTCTTTTGGTTTCTTCTTCTAATGTGTTGTGTCTACCTGAGAGTTGTAAGTTTGCCTTTAATATATTTATTATTTTGTTACCATGTTACCATTCCAGCTCCTGAAAAGGTTACTAGATCTCGTAATTTCTGTTCTATAAAGCCTTCTTCCAATATTCTGTTACTATTGACTCAGCTTCAACATTGCTTGTTTTTGTAATTTTGAGTCATAGGTGCTCAGGGTTGGTCAATCATGCAGGACTACTTCCAGTTAATTAATTAGTTTTTAGACATAGAACATAGTTTGCATAATTTTTTCATTTGCGTTAAGAAGGGAGAGAATGCTTAATTTTTTTTTTTTTTTTTTTGATTCCATGTCTTACGAAAAATTTAAAATACCCTTGGAAAATAACCATTAAAATCGTCAGTTCAAAATATTTATCAAGACTAGGTTTTTGAGCCCTTGTCCTGGTTCATGGGCCACCTTTTTGATTGAAATGGTTGCTGATAAATTGTGATGTAGTTGTGTGTTTGTTCGGCTCTAATGAACCTCGTGGGTCCTAAAGGGGATTAATTAGCCCATGCAAGAGCATTTGGCTTTTGAATGATAAGATTGTTGTACCACTACATGTCAAGTTTTCTCTATATTTCGGTACAGTGATTTATTTTATTTTTATTTTTTATTTTTTTGAGAAAGATTGATTTCTTATATCAGTCTCAGGATTTTAAGATTGTGCCTCTAAACTTTCACTAGTCTTGCTTAGAGTCTTATTAGGATAGAGCATTGGCGCAAGAGGCTTAAACTTACAACTAAATATGGACTTCTCTTTCCCAGTTCTAAAAATATCCAGGTGAAGTTGCAGTTGTGAATTGTATTTGGCTTACAGTGTTTTTTTCTTAGAAAGATTGATTTCTTGTATCTGTCTCAGGATTGTAAGATGTTGCTGCTAAACTTTCACTTGTCTTGCTTAGAGTCTTATTAGGATAGAGTATTGGCGCAAGAGGCTTAACCTTACAACTAAATATGGACTTCTCTTTCCCAGTTCTAAAAATATCCAAGTGAAGTTGCAGTTGCAAATTGTAGTTCGAAGAGACCAATCGCTGCATTGCTTTCTCCAATAATGGTCGCATCTTGAGGATTTAAGGTTGAAACTATCGTTCCTTGTAATTAAACCTTTGTTCAAAACGATATTTGGATCTTCAGTATTCATATGATTGTATGTTTCTTATGTCTATTTTTTTCCAGTGATTTCCAATATTGGCCCAAATTAAATTAAAATGAAAAGAGTATATCAGAAATTAGAATATCTTGCTTTAATTGTTCATGAGAAAAGTCAGCTTTATTAGTTTTAGCCATTTAAGTTGTTTAATTGTTAGTGAGAACAATTTAAAGGTCCAGTACTTTGTTAGTACCATGTTTACTAGTATGAATAGTGAATACCAAAAGCTTTTTTTCTGTACAGAATTTGTTCTTTGACTCTTAAAGTTTGTTTTCTTGAAGGCATTCAGAACTTTTTTATAATATTGTTCACAGCTAAGACCCTATGGATGAAAAATTTGGAATCTTATGAGCGATATCAATTTTAAATTAATAAAAGAAAAACCTTAGAAGATTTTGGTATCAAGGTAGGCTTAGACGTAAAATTGGTCCAGATGGCAAAAGCTGTTTTTAATGTTTTGCAGAACAACATTTTTTTTCTGGTCTATCGATTTTAGCTTATTGCTAGAAAGTTGAAAGGGTTTTAATTCCGTGGTTTTTACAGAAAGTTTTGGCATATTTACGGAGATTTGACACAACCAAAAGAAAGATCTTAGAAAATTGAAGTTTTCAAGTATCAATAGACCCAAAATGGGCCCAGGGGGGGAATATATGTTTTTATTTCAATGTTATTTGTGCTTTACAATTAAGTTCTGTATACAAAATACAACTTGAACGCCTAAAATTCAAATTTAGGTAAATATTATGCATTAGACTTCTCTTTTATAGCTATTTATAATTTTAGCTTCCTTAATTAATTTTTGTGTTCTATTCTCGTTATTGAAAAAGATTTTTTTTTTTTTAAATAAGATGTCCAAACTTTTTTCTGTCTATGATTATAACAGGAGTTACTGTTTGAAAAATAATGTAACAAAACGTTCTGCTACTTTTCTTCTGAGGGATAGTACTAAATAATTGTTACCAGTGCCCTGAGATGACAAACATCTTGATTGGTTGAATTTTTTAGTGCTGGAGTGTACATTCATGTTGGAAAATGATTATCAGAACTACCCTCATATCATTAAAATCATGGAAATTGAGGTTAGTGACCATCGCACATGATTTTGTTCTTCCTTTTTTATGTCTATTTCTTATATACCTTTTGATAATGATACGAAATGGATTCACAAGTTTTTTGCCGTCTTTAGCTGTTGACATATCCCTCAATCTTCAGCTTAAATTAGGATTTACGAATATATTGTGACAATGCAATTTCAGTTCTTTTCAGAATCTATTTTTGGCTTCTTGTAATGCTTTTTCATGTTGTTTTGAATTCCCGAATTAGTTTCTGATGATTGTTTCATATTAAACAGAATGAAACTGGAAAAATAATTTGAATACTAAAAAAAAGGAATATTATACATTATATTTATGTAATGGTTGTTTGGCTAAGCCCTTATGATTCTGCTTAGTTCTAATAAAAAGATGCTGCTACCTTCTAATTTGAATGAAAAATTACGCTTTGATTTCACTTTCGGAGGGAAGAGGCAAAATAATTTTTCTATGGTCTGTGCCTAAGCCCCCCCCCCCGCCATCTCATACGACCCCTATGCCTTCTCAAGGCCAGAACATAATTTGCACTCTGATGAAAAAATATAAAAGAATATGTTTTGTCAGTTTAATATACATATGCTCATATTTATTGTTTAAAATTTTTATAATTTTCTATTCATTAAAGTTATCAAAGTGAAAACATTTAATTTTTTCAGTAAAGAGCAAATTATATTCTGGTCTTGAGTAGGCATAGGGTTTGTGAGTCTTAATCATTTTATTTTCTGCTTGTTTTGAGTTTGATTTGGTCATTTTTTGTAATATCTGTTCGTTTTGGGTTTCATTTATTTGTTGATGCTGATTTGTGGTGATTTTACGCTTGGTAGATTATTTGATTGTAATTATGCTTATTTTTAATAATTTAATAATTTTTATTTTTACTTATATTGTAATTATGCTTATATTTAACGGAATTCTTTACTTTTCCTTAAAAAACTTATTTTGTGGAAGCATTTTTTTAGTAAATTGTCAGTAATGAACAGAAATATATTGGGAGAAAAATATTTCCTTTAAATCTTATTTTTTAAAGAAACAATGAGACTGATGCCTATCAAAATTTGTGAAGGGCGGGACAAATTTTATCCATGAAAATTTAAAAAAAGATCATTTTCAAAATTTTTCCTGGTGTCCCAGTAATTACACTGTACTTTAGGGTTCTTTTTCCATTTCTTAAATGGAAATCTGATAAAATTGCACAAAAGTTTTCTTTTGTGTTTCAGGGTGTTCGGGGTATATATTTTCGGAGGGGGGGAGGGGTACACTGAATGTCATTTTATGTCTGAAATTCCTCTCACAAATTGAAGTTTGGTCTCCTAGTACTGCTTATTAAAACTGATAACCATAGAAAGAGTATAGGCTGATACCGCTTATATGTGCATGTAGTTTTGTAACCTTAAAGCTATGCTGAACAAATGGATATCTCAAAATTTTGATCCTCTCCTGATGTTTTAGGACTATTCGTTCGGTACGATCATCCCTGAGAAAAATCACATCTGTGATCTTTCTTCTGTTAAAAAATTAAAAATTGTACATTTTTGCAGATAAGAGCTTGAAACCTCTATATAATGGGAAGTTATTCGTGCTTATTAGGTATTTCAGTTGCAAAGAAGAGAATTTGTAGAATTAATTGAGCATCGATTATATATTAGAAGTAAAAGGTAAAACCATTAAACAATTCCCAGAGGATATAGCCCACCCCCCTTACTCCCAACCGACTTCAGTCATCAATCTTTTATCGATTTAACCTATCTAGTTATATTACAAATCTTATTATGAAAAGCATCAAGTCCAATTTTCTTTTTCAATAACTTCTGTTTTCATTCAGAAAATTATATTTAATGTATGTTTTTCAATAACTCCATTTCTAATCCATTTGCTGATGTAGAGTGTCTATTCATATACAGTCCAATTTCAAAGGTAAACCTTGAAGTTGCCTTTGTTTTGAAATAGATGGCGTTGATGCATCCACTGTTGGGACCATTACATAATGTCCTAATTTGCATTAAAACGAAAAAATATAATGCAATATGTTTGCTATAATATTTTTCACCACAACTAATAAGATTTCAATATATTACTCTTATTTATGATAGATGTGTTATTCTACATAAGTTATAACTCTTGCTCTTTACACCTCCCAACGGCTTATTTCTTCGGATACGTTATAAAATTATGGAAAACCCCAAAATAACTGGGGGTTTTACTAGTCAAGTAAACTTTTTAAAGTTTGGGGATTTAAAGTAAAGTAGTTTAAAGTTGGCTGCTCTTAAAATCAGGATCTGAAATTACAAATTATTGATTTTCCACTCAATGCATAGCAGGTTCAAATTTACAAGTTTAAATTCTATCATCTAATTTAGTTTTTTTCCGAAACAAAAAACTTTGAAAAAAATTCGTTCCCTCTTTTGACAGGGTAATTATTTGACAATATGCGTAAACTGTTAGATTTTTTTCATACTAATCATCATTTTAGGTCAAATGCTTGTGAATTGGCTGTTGATTGAATTGGACGAAGTAAATTATCAAAGACGTTTCCGTGTGCAACTGGAAATTCGTCAGCCTATTATTAATTTCTACACTATGCTTTTGCATGCTCGGGTTATGAGACCTGTTGAGGATGGTAACATCAACGGGGTGGATATGGATTTCGAGGTATGGAGCTTACTGGTTTCTCACGACCCCAAAATATCTAGTATCTAAAGGTAGCTTGGTTTAATTTTACTTTTATTGCAAAAATGACGAAATATTGTAGTTGCATTTAATGTGAAAACTTTTTTCTTTTTTTAATTCATTTTGTTTTTAGTTTTGACTGTGGAACAAGAAATTGAAATAAACCCCAAGAGGAATAGAAAATTTGGCATGGGGTCAGCTATGACCTTCTTTTCAGCAGTTGAAAAAATACCAACAAAATGGTGCCCTTAACAACCTAGAAATTACAATGCAAAATAGGCTCTTTAAAACTACGCAATGCCACTAAACTTTGGCTGCAGAACATTAAAACCGATTGATTCGTAGACAAAAGATAAAGCAGTTCGGGACAATGTATATAATAACCCGTTTTTCTATTTCTAGAACATGAAGAATATAAATAATTTTTTTTTGGCTAAACGGCTTTCTCTTAGTTTTGATCAGACAATTTTGAGAAATAAGGGGTGGGGAAGGAGGCCTAGTTGCCCTCCAATTTTTTGGCTACTTAAAAAGGCAACTAGAACTTTTAATTTTTAACAAACGTTTTTATTAGTAAAAAATATACATAATTTAAGAATTAACTTACATAACAAACTTTTATACTCTTATATTTTTTTATTATGTATATGAGGGGGTTTGTCCCCTTGCTAATACCTTGCCTTTTATACTAAATCTTAAGTTTTGTCCCAATTCTTTGCATTATACGTGCATTATATCAAATACCTAGCCTAACCACCTCTATATATAAATATTAATTTAAATGTAATTGCATCATAGTTTGTTTCGCAAAAGAACCTAACTTTACTTATTGAGTGTGTTCTGAATAACACACACGAGTACCTAACAACCATATTGATGCATAGCTTAGATTTTTTGTTATGCATTGATGTATACAATTCTTCTCAATTCCTATTTTGATAGCAATACATGAGGGTTTGAGTTTCACATTATTTTGCATAATTGCATAGCCTACTAGTTTTGACCCTATTTTCTAATGTAGCGAGAAGTTAGGCCTACTTAAAAAAGAAAAAAATTATATGCTGACCAATGGTCAACATTGCACAGCAAGTGATTACCTTAAAAATTACCTTAAATCGCCGCTTGGAGCGATATAAGGATTATCCATCCTTGTGATGCTCCATGAGAAAAAAAAGAATTCGTTTGGTGTAGATTGTGGCTGTTAGATTAGACTCTTGTGGAGGACTCTGCAGCTTCCCAATTGTAAAGGAACTCCTGGCAGAGCCATTCCCTATCAAGGTGGGACTTGAACATGTCAATTGAAGTAGCAGAAACTGTTTCTTCAGAGAGCTGGTTCCACATATTGATGATTCTTTGGCTGAAGAAGTGGCTTCTATGTCTACTCGTGGAACGCTGCATGGAGAGCTTCAAAGAATGTCCTCTAGTACCAGAATGCAAGGGCTGTGCAAAGAGACCGGGAAGGGTATTTTTAGAGAGGATTTTTTTGGTTAAAATAATGTCACCCCTTTTCCGTCGGTATGTCAGTGTTGGCAGCTTCAAACGACGTAGTCTTTCTTCGTATGGAAATTTATTCATGTTGGTAACCATCTTAGTGGCACGACGCTGGACATCCTCAAGCAACTTCCTATCTTTTTTGAAGAAAGGGGCTGCCAATGACATTCCAACCTCCAGGCGTGGACATACAAGCGCCTTATATAACTTCATATAACTTATATATATATATATAACTTATATAACTTTATATAACTTTATATAACCTTGTATAACTTTATATAACTTATATAACCCCCCCCCAACTACCCCAAAAAGAGCGGATCCATTCTGGTTATGTCAATCATGTATCTAGGACTTGTGCTTATTTTTCCCACCAATTTTCATCCCAATCCCTTCACTCTAAGTGTTTTCCAAGATTTTAGATTCCCCCTCCCAACCCCCAACCCCAATGTCATCAGATCCGGTCGGGATTTAAAATATCAGCTCCGAGACACGATATCCTTCCAAACATCAACTTTCATTAAGATTTGATCAACCGTTCGTAAGTTAAAAATACTTCTATTTTTCTATTTTTTCTGAATTAACAGGCCCCCTACTCCCCCCCCCCCCAGATGGTCAATACCGGAAAAAGACTATTTCTAATTTAATCTGGTCCGGTCCCTGATACGCCTGCCAAATTTCATTGTCCTAGCTTACCTGGAAGTGCCTAAAGTAGCAAAACCAGGACCGACAGACAGACTGACAGATAGACTGACCAACTCTGCAATTGCTATATGTCACTTGGTTAATACCAAGTGCCATAAAAAAAGGCATCGAGTGGTATGTTCATTTTATTGGTAAGTCATTTACATGAACTGTCATATATTTTTTGAAAATTTGTCATTTTTAAGAGCTCAAAAAGTGCTTCAGTTTGAATGTATGGTAGAAGCAATTATTATATTTGTAAAGAGCATAAAAAAGGCATAGAGTGGTACTACCCTTTGTTTGTGAATATTCTGAACCGAACAGCAACAATCAGCTTCTTAATCAAATTATTTTTAGCACTAATTGCGTCTTCCATTGCTGTTGTGTTTAAAAATTGCTGCATAAATCGCTTAGTTGCTCGGCAAAATTTTGATGTTTCCATCTTAATCAATTGTAAGTCAGTTAGGGTAAGACAACTGGTACTGGGACACTTTGATCACTCTGCCTTAATCATCTTAATCATCGTATGTCAGTTAGGGTAAGACAACTGGTACTGGGACACTTTGATCACTCTGCCTATTCTGGGACAGAAGCTTTGATTGGATTACAACATGTCCATTACTGGGACAAAATAATTAATCTTGGACACCCAATGTATACATTTTTCTGGGTTGCTTCCAAAAAACCTGTTGTCTTTTGTCCCAGTATTGGACATGCTGCAATCCAACCAAAGATTCTGTCCAAAATAGGCAGAGTGATTTAAGTGTCCCAGTACTGGTCTTCTTACCCTATATGAACTGCCATAAATTTACCGCAAGCCTACTTTACGTATTTTTAGTTTCGTTGGAGGGGGATTTTAGAAAGCAAAAAAACGGATGCGCTTCTCTAATAATGACAAAGAAACAAAATGAGAATCTTGCTATATGCAGTAATACACACTTTAGAGCACTTGGAACGAAAGTTGACATTTACCAATGGGCCATCAGTCTCTGGAGTGATGGAGTGGCCCATTAATTGATGGAATAAGGCTAACTATGACACTAAAGAAAAAAAACACATGACATAAATACAAATAGGCAGCAAATAGGAGTTATTTACCTTCAAATGCTTGTGGAAGTTGGTCGTTGCATGTATGTGTCCCTTTACAGTTTTGTTGGGGCAAAACTTGCAGGATGCATTCACAGACCCCTCTTGGTCAATTTCCCCCTTCACAGTAAAGTACCTCCCTTGGAGTATAAATGGAAGCTGTTTGGCCATGCTGACTTTTCAGTTAGTTTGAGATTAAAGACGCTTATGACATGAAAGGTCCTGCTTCTTCTTTAAACATGCTGTCGGGAATTCGGTTTATTCACCACCATGTGTTCTCAGCAACTTGTTACGGTTTTTGATAATAGATGTCTCTATTACGCAATGTTTTTTTGTACATTGCCAAAGCACACGCACACAAAAGTATTTGAAAAGTATTTGAAAAACAAGTACATTAAAAGTATCTTAAGTAATAAGTATTTCGTAATCTTACTTAAATATCAAGTAATAAGTACACCCTAGAGTTTTTACTTAAGTACAAGTACAAGTAATGGAAAATTTTACTTAAGTAGTACTTCAAGTAAAAGTACTTCAAGTAAGTGACAGCACTGGTACGAATAGACCGAAGATGGGCTCAAGGGGTAAAATGTTTTTGTCTTGGTGTCCTTGGCACTTTCAATTGTCCATTGAAATGACTTGCGGGCCTATGTCTTACTTTTCAGAAAATCTAAAAAATGTGGTTTAATAGTTTCTCACCTTCCCTCCATGTAAATAGCACAATAGCTAAGGATTTTCCACGATAAACTTCATTGGTCATTTGTCTAGCAACACACCTAGGCCATATCCAGGGATTAATTACCGGGTTTGAACACCCCCCCCCCATTTTTTCAAGCCTGTAAAACAGTAAAACAATTTCAAATTAACCAATTTCTGATATGTTTTGTAAGGTTTTTTTGTAAACCCCCCCCCCCCCAAAAAAAAAACCTCCGAACGAAAACCTTAAATCTGCCATTGCAAAATACAGATGCTTCGGGTATCTAAAGAAATTATCTTTTTTTTACAGATATTTTTTTTTTTTTTTTTTAAATAAATTTTAGCCCTTTTCACAAAACATGTACCTCAAAATGAATCGTGTTAAAAAAGTAAATGAAAACTTATTGATGGTCTTATCGTTATTCTGTAAGACACCGGAGGTTTTTTTGCTTTTTAATAATTCTAAAAAATATTATTCATTAGCTTTCCACCTAGTCTTTATATAGACAGCATAATCACGGAGACTTTTCTCTAAAAAGTGTTATCGGTCGAACGTCTTGCGAATGCAAGTGCTTCTTTTCCTGCGCCGAATTGTTCTAATCTTTGCCAAAGAATGCTGAAAAGGGGTAAGGTTACCTTTAGCTACAATTTTTTTTTTAAACTACTTACAGAAAATATTCAGGGCTAAAGTAGCAGCTTATTTTTGCTATTTCAAAACCTTTCATTCGTATTAAAAAATTCAATTTGGGAAAAAGTGACCAGTTCTATTGAAGTTTTATTTTTTTCAGGTTAAGGGTAAAATACTTACTTTTTTCGACAGAAAGCAAGGGATATTTCGTACTTTTATTTCTTTTTTCTTGTAGATTCGGTTTTGCTTTTCAGTTTTGTTTACTTTCTTTGTTCCCATTTTTGGATTTTCATTAAAATCTGGATCTAGTAAATTAAACTAAATTCAAGGTTATTTACATATTTATGTAATACCGGGACCCCAGCAGCTTTGCCGCTGGGCCCCGGTACTCGGCATGTGGCAGGCCTCTTTATCTGGATTCTCATTGCTGCTTGTCTTCTAACCGAAGACAGTTTGCTGTCTTAGCAAAAATATTTAATAATTAAAGCAAGTTCGCAGACAATTTGCTGTCTTTTCATAATATTTAAATCCCTTGTCAAAATAGAGAATAATCATTTGTAATAATTGCAAGTTTTCGTTTATTGGGCCTTCCTACTGACATGATATAACTGGTTGAGTTCAAACCAGTAAGCTTAATCACTTAGCGACTTGATTTTATATTTCTCAGGCACCGTAAATATTTTTACAGTTTATATAATAACTTCAGCGATTTTAAACTGAACTAAAAAAAAAAAACTTTTTTTCATTTCGAAAAGACATTGCTTACGTATAACAAAACAAATTTGGTAATGATGTTTTTCTACTAAGCTTCAAACTTTTTGTTTTTTCTCTTTTAAGGTTTTTGAATTGTTGTAATCCCTTGCTAAAATATAGACACATATTTTAGTAATTAACAGTTTTGTTTTTTGTGCAATTTAATGTCTTTTCATACCAAAGTGTTAATACAAAAAGTATATATATATACCTTCCGTACTACCCTGAATTCTCAGAGCTTTCAAAATTTTTCATCTTTTCGCTAACACTGTTTCCAGGAAATCATATATATAATTTAAGCAAATTTAAGCCTGGGAAAGTTTTACCTTCCGGTTTAGTGCCGTTTTCTCGCTACCAAACAGACATGAACACACCTGCAGTTCATGAGAATAAGATAAATCTTTTGCTGTTAAAAAAACTTGATTATTGAAGGTCACTTTTATCATGGTATCATCCACCCTAACCTAGTAAAAAACCAACTCTAGCCTATAAAACCGAAAAAAAAGCTATATATAAAAAAAATTCAAGTGAGGAAGAATCGTCATTTGAAGCTGATATGAGAATTGTAACTTTTTTGATTAAAAAAAAACTAATTGCTTTCAGAGAGCGAGATTTTTTGAAGAAAGTTCACGAGTGTGTCAATAATGGTGGAAAGGTTCTAATCCCTGTTTTTGCCCTTGGCAGAGCTCAGGAATTGTGCATTTTACTAGAGACTTAATGGGAAAGGATGGATCTCAAAGTACCAATTTATTTTGCTGCAGGACTAACAGAAAAGGTAGATTTTTAGTTTAATTTGTGCTTTTATTGTTTTTATGTTTACCTTTTATATATCTAAAAAGGAATTAGCTTTTAGTATTATTACCTTTTAGAATATTGTAAATGTTAAAAAACAAAAATATTCCGTTTTTCGCTCATCAAAATTACACCCGGTGCTCCTGGTCTTTTGTTCTTGCTTTCAACAGGGGCTGCGACCGATACATGACATAGTTTTACGTTGAGCTGCCTTGATTTTTTGGAATAATTTCTTGGATTTCTATAGCCTGCAACAACACTCATGATAGATATAAGCTATAGGCAATTGTAAATGAAGAAGCTATTTCAACATTAAGATGTGCCTTTTACATCAGTTTTGCTCTGAAATAGGTTTTAGTCGAATTTGCCAAAAAAAGAAGTAAAAGACACAATACCCAATAAAAATTCATTTGTTACCGCTATAGTAGTGTTGCAAAGTGGTTGAGGGATGGTTACCCGTAAGCCAATACAGGCATTTTTCGCAAAATTAATTCTTAACTAACCTTCTTTTTTTATTTTTTTACTAATTCTTAATTATAGACATGAAACCTTTTTACGCGTAATTAATTCTTTTTCTTAAACCTGTAGTATTTATTATTGGGAAATATACGAATATTTTATGGGGGGCAATTTTATGGTAGGGATCTTCCACGGGGGAATTTACGGGGAGGAATTTTCTGATGAAATTTTAAAGGGGAAACTTTCACGGGGGGATAAAGGGGATATCCTGGCATGATTTGAAAAAGGGTCAGAAATGAAATAAAAAAAAACGTTTCATTTGAAAAAAGGAGCCACATTAAAACTAAAAAATACAAAATAATTTCGTACATGATGGGGTGGCCCCATCCTCGCCTTCCTTAACCCTCGCTCTTTACGGTAAAGTTTGAGTTTTTGTCACAATTACTAGGAAGGACTTTTAAAGAAGGAATGAAGGAGGTATTTTTGAAGAAATTCAAGACTATACGTATAGGGTGAGGTTGAGAAAGGAGCAGCGCCACTCATATACGGCATAATTTCTTTTCGTCTTGAGTTTTAATGTTCCTCCTTACTTTAAGTCGGAGAAACTCGTTTTTCATTTAATCCCAAATGAAGCATTTAAGTAAAAATTTGTAAGACGTAGAAATTTTGCAAGAGGTTGGACGTAATTTCTGTAGTGTTGACCCATAAATAATATCCAAGGGTTTCAAGTATCATTGCAACATCTTGACTCCAATTTTGATGCTTTTAACGTACCGATACTGGCTGAGAACCAGACCGCAGAGTTTAAAGGCAAAACAAGCAAACCTGCTTTCAATTAAGCAAAATGACATGGTAGAGGAAGTAGCATGTGTAGCTGTGTTGGCCGGAGCTGGCTTAGTCCTACGGTGAGTTGTTTGTAGTAGTAGTAGTTTATGCTCATGGATTGCAGCAACCTTATGTATTCCCGAAAGCCCTCCCCCTCTGGCTATAAGTAATAATAATTGCTTAGTCCTTTATCCTAGTTCACGCGCTGCACAACAAACTTAAAGCCTTTAAAAATTACGACCAGAAATCGGCAGACGTATTGACTTGGAGCCTAAATTCCACAGTATATTTTAAACATTTTGGGGTGGAGAAGTTGGTAAATCTCTGCTTCTACATGCTTACTCGGCTACTGAATTTATTCATTCTACCTACTCTGCAAAACTTTACTCTATTTACTCTGACTCTGCAAAAAATGGTCATTCATATGTCGAAGCAATCTTCCACGTTCCAGGCTTCCTCATTACGACACAGTGGACAATATTTCAGTAGTAGACATTGACCACGTTCAGGAGAAACTTGTAAATCTTAGTGATATTGCAACTACCAACAATTCACTGCAGGGCTAAGCTGCCTGAAGCCAACACAGCCACGGACGCTCCTTCTCCACCAAAAACAATTCAAAGTTTCACTCTTTATTCCCTCCCAGTAAGTTCCAATTTCGTTCAAAAATTTGCTTATGACAGCCAATTCGGAGACAACTTGGTTTTCGGGGTACACGAGCCTGTTAGATTAGAGCTTGGTTCAATTATGAGGTTGAGCATCCTGTGCTAGGTGTGGGGGTTGGGAGAAGTGGGTGGGGGATATGTACTGCAGCATTAGTGGTGAATCTGGCTGAAAAAACCGAGTTTATACGACATTCACCTTCACCCACCCGAAACCCTGTTTATGGTATAATACTGTCATCTGCAGTAGCTCATTGTTGACAATTTAAGTAAAAGCCGAGCAGCAGTACTTATATTTATGATTGTTGTGTGTTTACTGTTATATAATGTATTGCATAATGTTTTTAAGTTAACCAAGTAGCGTGTTTGTTAATTAGTTACTTTTCTTCACTATCCGCTTGAATAGCACCTACTTCGGTAGCATCTCCTTTTGCCCTCCCCCCCCCCAATAAAATAATGTAGCTACGCCCCTGACAATATGGCTTTCAATATTTAATTTTAGCTCACAGAATTATATTCTTATCCTTCCAAGCTTTTAATATAGGAAATCTAGCTATATCCTTGTGATCCCAGTGAAATTGACCAAAGAAGTCCCATATTTACTAAGTTCCGCGTATTTTTAAACCTTCTTGTATTTCTCTGATTTCTAAAATAGCGCGGGCGAAAAGCATAAAAAAAACACCAGAAACTTCCATGTTGGATGAAAGCACCAGAATTGGCTGAAATGTACTTTCGAGCATTTTCTAGGATAGGGCTCGATTATGCAAGCGAAAGTTTTCCTCAGAACGCCGCTACGTGGCTTGAAATCCAAGATGGCGGACGAAAATACGAGTTTGTGAAAATGAGAAGACATGGCCGTTCAAATTGGCTAGTATGGATAATTGATGGTTAAGGTATTGAATATGAGCTTAAGAATGGCCTAAGTTGTACCGTAGTGTCGCTAGGTGCCTAAAATTCAAAATGGTGGACGTAAAACACGAGTTTGTTAAAATGAGAAGGCATGACCGCTCAAATAGGCTAGTATTGGGTAATCGATGGCACTAGTATATGAAAGTAAAAGTGGACTAAAGTAATAATATGTGGAATTCCGTCTATTATTATGAATAACGATAAGAAAAGAAGCGTTTCGATGCTAAACTAACAAAAAAAAAAAAAACATTTAGTTTACATGAAAAACCTGATATTTACAAGATAATAAAAAAAACGCTCGTTAGTTCGAACATGACACATTGCAAACGGCTTCAGTTTGCCTTCATGTTGACTGCTTTCATTCAACCTGTCATCTAGCGGGGTAGTTTCATGCTACTATAAATAACGTAGCTTTTGCCGTGCTTCTTGGAGGGTAAGTGTTTTTCTATTTCTTGTAAGCCAATTAGAAAAGGGAATAAGTGATTGAAAATGATGTATGCAAGATATTACTCTGGGATTAACGAAACATATTGTTGTTGCTTCTATCGGTAAGTAGTTCCTGGGTATTAGTTTAATAGACAGCGCCATCTACTGTTACCGTGTGTTACTTCTAGTGAGTTTTGCGAGACATGTTTAACCTGCTGTCCCATGCTGTCATGAAAAGGTCTCCAAAGTTAAAACGAGCATATGGCACTACTGGAAACATGTACATAGCTAACCAGCTCATCCAGTTATGTTCGCACGAAGAGGCTGACACCCGCCTTTTGCTTCACGCTTGTGACGAAGTCTTACAAGGACATGTGTCGATTCTCATACTGGACACAGACGTGATTGTGATTGCGACCTCCTGCTTTGATCACATTGGAGTCTCCGAACTATTTACTATGCTTTGTGTCGGTACCAACCTAAAGTACGTTCCCATTCACGAAATAGTTCGATCGCTCTGGCCGACGAAATCACAGGTACTTTCGCCCTTCCTTGCGTCTACAGGATATAATACTGTTTTTTCTTTTATCCACCACTCAAAGAGGCAGTTCTTTGCGACATGGCAAAATATGCCAGGACTGACGGAGACTTTCCTTCAAGTGACAAACCAGCCTTCCCAAGTAACAGAACTGCAAGTACATGACCTTGAACACTTTGTCATGAAGACATACGACGTAAAACAAGACTACGACGACCTGATTGAATTTAGGAAAGAAACATTTCCACGACAAAAGACCAAGAACATGCAGATACTTCCTCCAGCTAGCGCTTCGCTTTTATAACATATCTTTTGAGCTGCACTACAGTCAGGTCATGTGTGGAGTCCCAGCCTGAAATCAATACCCACCCTTCCTAGTTTTCCGACTTTGGCTGGGTCAGAGGCACCGATGGATAGTGACTTCCCAATTGGTTAGGTTCTCTTCCGCCAGCATCAAAAGTCTGTCGCGAGAGTGCGTTGTCGTTGCAAAAACAGGGTGTGAAAGAAGGGGGTGCATCAGGAAATTTGATCTTTACTGTAGCCCTCTGTGCTGGTGCAAATCAAAGTCCGGTAATCGTTGAATATTTGATTGTTCTTTTTAACAGAAGACTCGATTGATCTCTTTGTGTTCCTGATAAAATTATAATTCTCAAATGCTTTAATCCATCCGCTTAGCTTCTACTGATTCATTTACAATAAATAAAGAGATGAAGAGTTAACAAGTATTTAACTGATTTTGGTTTAGCAAACATAAACAAGGGCCATAAATTGGACACATCTTGTCACATACCTAGGCAATTTTTACTGTACAAATTATACTGCAATCAGCCGTATGTCGGAATGACAGAACGATATTTAAAACTGCTGCTTTAATTACTCCACTCTAGTCTGTTATTTTGGGATCATGAACTTTGCGCGATTTGGAAAACTGACATTTTCCTCTGACATCTTCGATTTTAGACCCGCATTCAGATCAACGGGTCAATTAATTTTAGACCCCAAGTGGATCAACGGGACAATTAACGTAGGTGCATACACGTGCGTTTTCAGAATCTGAACCATCGATTCCTCCTAATCCGTCCATATGAAGTCATTGCTTCTTGTTTTAAAAAACTAGTATTTTTCAGACCGCCATCTTGAATCTGAAGCACCTAGCAACACTTCTGCTACGATTACCCCACACTGGCGTATTTGAGCGGTCATATCCTTTTGTTTTGACAAACTCATATTTTCAACTGCTATTTTGAATTTGAGGCACCTAACGGCGCTATAGTACAACTTAGGTTATTTTTAAGCTCATATTCGGAACATGTGCCTTCAACTTCCCCACACTAGCCTATTTGAACGGCCATGTCTTCTCATTTTGACAAAATCGTATTTTCGTCCGCCATTATGGATTTCCAGTCGCCTAGCGGCTTTCTGAGGAAACATTTTCCTTGTGTTTAATCGAGCCATATTAAAGAGCGTGCTCGAAAGTACATCTGAGCTAATTTTGGTGCTTTCCTCAAACACATAAATATGTTATTGATTTTCGCCCACACTAAAATAAACTCCTCGAATGATCTTGGGTGACTTTTTGCCCATTTCTAAAACAAAAAAAATCTTTTAAGTCGTTTGGAAGTTTTCTTTGCTGTTTTCCTTACCAATATATAAAAGTTAAATATTGATCCAAATCAGTTTGGTTTCAAAACAGAACGCAGCACCACACATTATCTTGTGTTTATGTTAGGTACTATCTTAGAGTATTTACAGACTGAGGAATCCTCCGCTGCAGCTATTTTTATTCTTATTCCAAAAACCTTTGACAACTTGGACCCCACAGATTTTTTTTCAAGGAAGCTCGAAAGCTCGGTAGCACCAAGATACACTGAAAACATAACTGCGGATATTTGACTCAATAGTGGTGTTGATACTACTATACGGCTGCAAGACCTACCACTTAAAAACACCAAAAGTCTGGGATCTGAATGCCTTTATCGTAAGTCTCTGGCATACCCCAAAGGTCAGCTGATCTGTGAAATTCAGCAAGTATAACATCCGAAGTAAAAGTCAAAATTGGCCTCCTGTATCAAACGTCTTCAAATATACAGTATTGATCCAGTCTTTGACCTATATAGATCTAAACTAGTTTTATTGTTTGGCCAGTTTTCAACTTTTTGGATAGTTAGTTCATTGCGCAACGATTGCCTTTGGATATAGTTGGATTTATCTGGTTTTTGTCGGCCACTATAGACAAAATTTTTGAGAAAAGCTCGAAGGCCGATACGAGGGTAAATAAGAAAGGCATATCGAAGGTAAGATTTTGGCATAATATTTAATACACTAAGATGAGCGATGAAGGTATAAAACAACTGATAAAGGAGATGCAAAGTCTAAGAGCCTCAGTAAATAAAATAGAGGTTTTGGCTGAGGGAATTGAAGGCCTAATGACGATTTTTTCGGAATTTTCTTGCAAGGTAGAGGAAACCAACAGAGCAATTAAATCGGAGATAGCGGGACTGGCATTAAGCTGCTCGACTGTTAATAAAGATTTGCGGTAAACCCAGTCCAAGATAGATTTTCTTGAAAAAGAATTGAAGAACATGAATTTGATTATATACAATTTTGACCCAAAACATCGAGGACCCAGTCTAGCGTCAGATATTTTGTCATGCTTAAATGAAATTGTCCCGAATTTGGATCTAGAGAGGCGAGACATAAAGGATATTTTCCGCCTTCGTTCTAAAAATAATGGCGTGCCCCCGGTTGTCATTAAATTTATTAGCAAGCCTCTAAGAGATTTGGTGTTGAGATCCTCTGGGCTATTTAGCCGTCATAAGTTGAATATATCCCCTGATTACACGGAAAGAGAGCGTATGGCTCGAGATAAGCTAAAACCACTGCTAGCGGAGGCTAGGTCAAAAAATATGCCTGCTAAATTAAGGGGGGTGAGGCTAATTTTACAGGACAAGATCTTGACGTATGATTTTGAGGATGAGAAAATAATTGAAGTAAGAGGTCCGAGTGTTAGAGATATGGTCCCGATAGCTTTGGGAAAGCTTCAAGGTCAGAGCCGTCAGTCCCTTGACCATGAGACTTCAACGCGTAGCAGGTCAGAATCTACAGGTAGCTTGCAAGGATATTTTTCAGCCAATGAAAATGAATTGGACGATCCAAACACGGATATTCGAACCACAACGACATTTATTACACCGAAAAA